>NC_087164.1:445000-535000 GCF_035594125.1 Scylla paramamosain | reverse complement strand
CTGATAATAATTTCAAGTAAGGAGAGCCTATGTGTAAGTACCCAGTTTTAACACATGTAGCGGCTGCTGATTATAATTAAGACAACTTATAGTAGGAAAAAAAATATCAGGTGACGATTAATGTTGCTGGTGATGCTGATAATGTGAGTTACTGAGGATATGAGTAATAGTTGTGATATTAAAACGTTCAGCAAGCATAAGAAAAGTATGTAGTGGAAATTATGTGTAAGATGAGTATTATGGTAATTAAAGTTGAAATTGAGTAAGCACAAATAAAAAATATAAGAGGATAGGAGGTAGTGAGGTGAAGTAGATTGCTGTGTGTTGTATAGTTTGATAAACAGACGCATCTGATGTAATCAATCCTGGTGTTTATTAAGTCTTGCACTCTTCGTGCCAAACTAGGGCATAGTTGTGTATAAGTTACTTTAATTAAACATCAAATTGTTTTTTTCTGGCCAGAAATTGTAAGGTTTAAGAAATGTTACGTAAATTCCTGTCTGATGATTTGTCGATTCAAAGACTTGGAACTTCGTTTCAACAATCCCCAGTATGGAAATGTTTAAATTATTCACAAGGATATTAGTGGGCCCACTGAAAAAATCGTGCAGGGAAGTAAATAAAAAAATATATATTCATTTGGATTAATCTTTACAGATGTCCTTACTCAAGTTATTGAAAAGCAGCCAAGAAAAATGTAATGACAAATAAGAGTATGTTTAATAGTTTGTGTATATCTGTGCAAATACATGACGATGAATTATGAGAAATAACAGCATAAGTTGCTGAAGCTTGTTGGTATAGTTACGTGTGGTCGTGAAATTATAATACTGAAGTCGCAGATATGGAATATGGGAAACTGAGATGGAAGAAGTATCTTAGAACCACTCCACGTCAGCATTAAGCTAATTGACAAACGAAAATACCACACGGTAAATATTACAGAGCGTTATATTGTCAGGTAATGTTATGCTCCCCGTAAGTATCGTCGTGTGTAGTGCTGTAGCATACATATAATAATTGTTTTCAAGCCTGTAGTTAATCTCTTTTATGATAACATGAAGAATTAGTGAGTTTAGGATAGTGCTCTCAGTAAAATATGGCGACAATTATAATAATATCATGGTAGAGGTTATATTGTATAGAAAATAACATCTTAATGTTTGCGGTAGATAGTGATGTGACTGTGAAAACAATGTATCTTATGACTGAGGATGGTCACCGCATACCGATAGCATATGAATAATTTAAGAAGTATTACTGTTCTCGTTAAACGAAACATCTAGGAGCGCTGAGCGGTGAAACAAGAGTAAATAAATATCTCTAAGGATGATACAGTAAGACATTCTGAAGATACAGATGTGTTGATATCAAAGAATATTATGAAGATAAAAGATGACCATGATAAGACGAATGTGGAAAGATAAAAATAATTATTTCAGGAAGTTATATGATATACAACTGTGAGCAAGAGTTGATGTTTATTACTGGTCGTGGAAAGTTGCAGTTACCTTGAAATACTAAGTCGTTATTGTTAGGCGTTGTAAGGCACTCATTGCCTTGACTGGTGTGTTTCATATCAAGGCTTACAAAGATTGCCTATTGTTGACTCAAATGTGGCTTAATAGTATAAAACCCTTTTCATGGGAACTTAGAATCAGATTTCTTCCCACAAAATGGCTTAATATAAAATTATGATTGTGAAACGGAAATGTTCCCTGCAGGACTATGAACGAAATAAAGTATTCTTCTATCTATGAACGAAATAAAATATTCTTCTAACACTAGAAAGTAGCGACATCTCCTTGCATTGGTGAATTTTTAAGATAAATCTATCTACGATGATGGAAGACAGTAAAATGCCTGACTAATGGCATTTACATGTTGACAACTTGCTAAACAATTAGTTGTGATGTAATCTACTGCAGCAATTCGTATTAACTGAATGATATAATCTGAACCCATGATGTCAGTAGATGTTTTATCAATATTGTATCTAATACTTCCCAGCGCTGCTTTCTACACGCATCGGCACCATACCAGATGTTACGTATTACCTAATAAATATTATAACAAGCAAATTAAAGTCTTCCTGATATTGCTACTGCGTAATCTTTGGCTGGATTACTTGGGTTCCCACTTACTACTTTCAAATAATTCTTGCTGACACCATTTTGATGCGTGCAAGATGAACTTCCTGTATTGCTTCTATCTAATATGCTGTCATAGGTCATCTCTCCTCTGATATATTGAGACAAACGAGGCCACAACTCATTTGCTGGTTCATATTATGAAATGGCTGATTTCTGCTTGACATGCCCTCTTATTGGTCTTACATTGTTGTGCAATGCTTTCTCCACAACCTGTTGGCGTGCTGTCTTCCTGGCCCAATATGTTATTTATGTTGAAATGTGTCCACTTTCCAAATCTGTCTGACTTGGCCTCTTCTTCGTCTAATACAAGGGTTTTTAGCAGAAAAGTATAGACCCCTTGCCCTTATGTGAACAGATAGAATATCCAGCAGCTGCGGAAAATGGAGCCGCCTACACCGGTTGGAGCGAGTACGAAGTGATAGCTGGCTGTTGGATGTTGCCGCCTATAATAGCTGTTCACTGGGGGCTCCCCTGGGGTAATGAAGTTGTCCCATACCTGTGCTCCCAGTGAGGCTCGTCGACGCGCTACTTGAAGGGGTAGGCCTGTAGTGATCCCACATCCACATTATATATTGCATTGTCAAGGGAGAAGAAGGAAGAAAGAAGACAAAATAAGGAAAAAGAAAGAAGAGAAGAAGATAAAATAAGTAAGAAGGAGAAATGGAGAAGATGCATGAAGTAGGGAGAATAACAAGCGGTCATACTATCCAGGAAAGGGAAGGTAATTAGCACTTGATATCGAGGGAGCCGAGAGAACACAAGCATGGACACAGGATCCACGCAGGGACAAGGCAGATAAATGATTTGAAAGGAAAAGTAGGCCAGGAGGCGTGAGGTAACGGAGGGAGGAGGTCAGCCTGTAGAAAAATACCCACACCCACTTACAGTCCGCCTCCAAAGCGTCCATAGTCTCTGACTGGCTTCTGTATCAAGCACCACATCTGTGGGCGGATCACACCCATAAATGATATATAAATGATATATAGTAGATGTGCAAAATGTTATGAAAATAAAGATAAATTTCTGAGAGAAACAGGCAGTGCCAAACGACTGTATATTACGTATAGCATGTAACAGTGGAATAGTTCAGTAGTGGAGAGTAGCAGAGAGTAGCAGGCACAGAAGCAGAGATGGCTTGACCAGAGAGGGGCTGAGATGGACGGAATAACTTGAAAGTAAGTGGCGCTTGAAAGCGTAATGCAGTCTATAAATGAATGATGTTATTAAAGGAGGAGAAGGATGTTTGACTGATGTTTTACGTTTGGTATGATAGGTTTGTATGGTGTACGAAGATTTACTTCGTCATGGAGAGTGTTTATAGTAACTGATGTGTTGCTGATGTCACGTGTGTTTTTATAACTGAATATTAATGGCGCCGATTGAATAGTTGTTTTGAAGATGCATTTGATATGGTCTGTGTTTTGCACGGTGATTGCGTTGATCAATGAATGTGTTCAACAAACAAAGTGACACCTAAAAACTTTAGATTACTTGAAAATTAATGCGAGTGACAAATTTTGACTTGTAAGAAATGTAAATGATTATTAGTGATCAATTGAATTATGAAAATGTTTGTGAGTTTTCCAGCAGCCTTTATAAAACAATTCCTCGCAATATCTCGGACCACGACAGTTTATGTATGCATGGCTGGATGGATAGATGAATGGATAGATGGATAGACGAGTGGATGGATGAATGAGCAGATAGATGGATGAACAGATGAGTGGATGGATGAATGAGTGGATAGATGGATGGATGAGTAGGTGGATGGATGGAACAGTGAACAGATCGATGGATGTATAAATTAATGAATGAGTGGATGGATAGATGGATAGACGGTTGGATGGGTGGATAGGTGGAAGGAATAATGGATTAGTGAATACGTGAACGAATGGATGAATGGATATGTGTAAGTGGGGATGAGTGGTTATATGAATGAAAGGCTGGCTGGATGGACGAGTGGATGAAGAAGTGGATGGATGTATGGACTGATGAATTGATGTAAGGGTGGATGAATGAGTAGATACACGGATGGATGTATGATTGGATGGATAGGTGTAAGAATGGATGACTGCATGAGTGGGGGAATGGATGAAGGATACATAGATGGATGAATGGATAGATGGAAGGATGGATGAGTGGATAAAATGAGAGATGAATGAGTGGATAAATGGATAAATGGGTGAGTAGATTGATGGACGGATGGATATATGGAGATATATGGAGATATATGGAGGAGTGGATGGATGGGTGGATGGATGTAGGAGTGGATGGATAAGAGGAAGATTGAATAGATGAATGGATGGATGGATGGATGGGTAGAGAGACGGATAGTTGGAGTAGTGAAAACATGGTAGGATGGATGGTTGTAATGATGCATGGATGAGATGATGGGTTAATGGCTGGCTGGATGAGTGGGTAGGTGGATGGATATATAGGGTGAATAGAAGGATTGATGGATGGATAGAAGAATGAGTGGATATATATATATATATATATATATATATATATATATATATATATATATATATATATATATATATATATAGAGAGAGAGAGAGAGAGAGAGAGAGAGAGAGAGAGAGAGAGAGAGAGAGAGAGAGAGAGAGAGAGAGAGAGAGAGAGAGAGAGAGAGAGAGAGAGAGAGAGAGAGAGAGAGAGAGAGAGAGAGAGAGAGAGAGAGAGAGAGAGAGAGAGAGAGAGAGAGAGAGAGAGAGAGAGAGAGAGAGAGAGAGAGAGAGAGAGAGAGAGAGAGAGAGAGAGAGAGAGAGAGAGAGAGAGAGAGAGAGAGAGAGAGAGAGAGAGAGAGAGAGAGAGAGAGAGAGAGAGAGAGAGAGAGAGAGAGAGAGAGAGAGAGAGAGAGAGAGAGAGAGAGAGAGAGAGAGAGAGAGAGAGAGAGAGAGAAAGAGAGAAAGTCTTATGCAGCGAGGACACAAGAAGACAGAAGGCATGCAGTTAGCAAGATCAGTAGAGCAGTTAACATGAAAATAGCGATAGTAGACAGCTAGAGATGCAACACTGTGGCGATGAGAGAGAGAGAGAGACGGAGGCTGAAGACAGTCAGTTAGAGGAAAGGAGATGATAGGACGAAAAGCTTTTGATTCCACCCTGTCTAGAAGAGTGGTATTAGTGGAACCCCCCAGACATGTGAAGCATACTCCATACATGGACGGATAAGGCCTTTGTACAGAGTTTTTAGCTGAGGGGAGTGATAAAAGCTGGCGGAGATGTCTCAGAACACCCAAGTTCACAGAAGCTGTTTTACCTAGAGATGAGATGTGAAACTTTCAGTTCAGATTATAAATAAAGGACACACTGAGGGTCTTCAGTGTAGAAGAGGGGAACAGGTGAGTTTCACTGAAGAAGAGGGGATAGTTGTCTGGAAGTTTGAGTCGAGTTGATAGATGGAGGAATTGAGTTTTTGAGGATACCAAGTTTGCTTTGCCCTAAATAGAAATTTTAGAAAGATCAGAAGTCAAGTGTTCTGTGGCCTTCCCTGCGTGAAATGTTTACTTCTTGAAATGTTCGACATCTATGAAAAGACGTGGAAAAGTGCAGGGTGGAATCATCAGCGTAGGAGTGGACAGGTTCAGAAGGTTATTGATGAATAATTAGAAGAGAGTGGGTTACAGGACAGAACCCTGAAAAATACCACTGTTAATAGATTTAGGAGAAAAACAGTAACCGTCTACCACAGCGGCAATAGAACTGTTAGAAAGGAAACTTAAGATGAAGTTACAGAGAAAATGATAGAAGTCGTAGGAGGGTAGTTTGGAAATGAAAGCTTTATGCCAGACTCTATCTAAAGCTTTTGATATATCCAAGACAACAGCAAAAGTTTCATCAAAATCTCTAAAAGAGAATGACGAAGATTCAGTAAGGAAAGCCAGAAGATCACTAGTAGAGCGGCCATGACGGAACCCATACTGGCGATTAGATAGAAGATTGTGAAGTGATAGATGTTTAAGAATCTTCCCATTGAGGTTAGATTAAAAAAAAAAATACATAGGCAGGAAATTTAAGGGATTAGAAGGTCACCATTTTTAGGAAGAGGTTGAATGTAGGCAAACTTCCAGCAAGAAGGAAAGGTAGATGTTGACAAAGTTGAGTTTGACTAGGCAAGGCGCAAGAACAGAGGCACACTTTCGGAGAACAATATGGAGGACCCCATCAGGTCCATAAGCCTTCCGAGGGTTTAGGCCAGCAAGGGCATGGAGAACATCATTGTGAAGAATTTTAATAGGTATTGTGAAGTCGTCAGAGGGTGGAGGAGAGGGAGGAACAACCACTATATCGTCCAAGGTAGAGTTTTTAGGAAACGTTTGAGTGAAGAGTTCAGCTTTAGAGATAGATGTGATAGCAGTGGTGCCATCTGATTGAAATAAAGGAGAAAAAAAAAGAAGAAGCAAAGTTATTGGAGATATTTTTGGCTAGATGCCAGAAGTCACTAGAAAAGTTAGATCTTGAAAGATTTTGACACTTTCTGTTAGTGAAGGAGTTTTTGGCTAGTTGCAGAACAGACTTGGTATGGCTCCGGCCAGAAACATAAAGTGCATGAGATTCTGGTGATGGAAGGCTTAAGTACCTTTTGTGAACCACCTTTCCATCATGTATAGCACGAGAACAATCTGTATTAAATCAAAGTTTGGAAGGTTTAGGTCAAGAAAAAGACTGAAGAATGTACGACTCCATGCCAGACACTATCACCTCTGTTATGCGCTCGGGATACAAAGAACGGTGTCTGACATGGAAGCAGTAATCATTCCAAGGAAAATTAGCAAAATACATCCTCAGGTTTTTCGCTTAAGATCCTGAGGAGGAACTGGATAGGTAGGACCAGATACATAAATGAGATTGTGATAGGTGGAGCCTAACGGAGAAGAGAGGGTGACAGCATAAACAGAAGGATTAGAGGTCAGGAAAAGGTCAAGAATGTTGGGCTTATTATCACCAAGACAGTTAGGAATATGAGTAGGTTGTAGCACCAATTGCTCTAGATAGATGAAGATAGCAAAGTCAAGGCTTGTTCACCAGGATATTCAGTAAAGGGAGATGAAAGCCAAAGCTGGTGGTGAACATTGAAGTCTCAAAGAATGGACATCTCTACAAAAGGGAAGAGAGTCAGAATTTTTGTCCACTTTGGAAGTTAAGTAGTCAAAGAATCTCTTATAGTCAAAGGAGTTAGGTAAGAGATATACATTACAGATAAATTTAGTTTGAGAGTGACTCTGTACTCGTAGCCAAATGGTGTAAAACTCGGAAGATTCAGGAGCGTGGGCACGAGAGCAGGTTAAGTCGTTGCGCACATAAGCGCAACATCCAGCTATGGATTAAAAATGAAGAGAGAGAATGTACGAAGGAACAGAAAAGGGGCTATTGTCCGTTGCCTCAGACACCTGAGTTTCAGTGAGTAAATGAAGAACAGTTTTAGAAGAGGAGATGTGATATTCTATAGATTGACAATTAGATCTTAGACCGCCATTGTTGCAGAAGTTAATAAAAAAAAAGTTGAGGAGGTGTGTCAGATCTCTTAGGTTCGTTGTCAGAAGGGCAGTCTGAGCTGAAGACATTTATGTTTCCCTCCCTAGATGAAGACTCTGAGGCTGGTGTAGGAGTCGCCATGATAATTTTGAAATTTTGAGTAAAGGGTGTGTGTTATTAGGTGCTTGTAGTTTTATGTGGAGGAAGAGAGTTGTCTTTAGAGGGCAGACTGTGACTGCCCCCTTGTGTTGTGAGACACAAAGGAAAACGTTCAGTGAGGTCACAGCTGGGGTTTAATGATAAGTTCACAGCACCCCCTGATTCAGCACTTTAGACCTTATTGGGAGTAATTATCGTTTCGGCAGGTGCCTCCTGCCTCCTCCAGTTACAGTACCTATAAGGAGAGCCAGACAGTCGTTATGCAGTCAGAATAAAATGGTTGTGTTATATATTGACAAAGACGGATTGAGTAGGTGTAGGATGTGTTCCTCATTGAATGTTAGTTGCGAGGTTTGTGTTGGGTGTGATTTGTCATTGATAATTAAATATGTGAAGTGATTTGAATCGGAACTGTAATGTGAAGTGTTTGAAATATTTAATGGAATTTTATTTTTAAGAGAGACGAAACAATTTTTTGTAGTGTATCGTTGTTGTCAGAAATCGTATATGATTACCTGAGTGAAAATATATGTATATAATACAAATTAAGTAAAAATAAAAAAAAAAGTTTAAGCATTTCCGAGAAAACACAAAAGCCAGTCTCATAGATTAGGGATGCACCAAGATCGTGCAATGTATAAGCACGACACTGGTGGGAGCATTGGGATTTTATATTGTAAAGGATAATGTTGCAAAGATAATATTGCATAGATTGACACTGCAGAGAGAGATATTATCATACTGTTATTGCAAAATTTAGAATTTTGCAAGTATAGGATGTGGCAAATGTGACACGAGAGTTATAATGATTTGTTGCAATGGATGTTATAATTACTTGTTGTTGAGTCACCTGCTAAATTTGGTGATGTACTGAAATAATAAGAAAGGAGTTTTGGTCACAACAGAAATATATATATATATATATATATATATATATATATATATATATATATATATATATATATATATATATATATATATATATATATATATATATATATATATATATATGTATATATATATATATATATATATATATATATATATATATATATATATATATATATATATATATATATATATATATATATATATATATATATATATATATATATATATATATATATATATATATATATATATATATATATATATATGATAAAAATCAGTGAAGTTATACATTCTGCGTCTGTGTTGCTCGCAAATTGTCGTCATACAAGTTCTCACTCCCACACATTTCATGATTTCATTTTACGACTGCTTAAACCGTCCTGCTCTAATTAAAAAAATAAAAAGTAATATGTTCAAAGGATTATATTGCTTATGAGATAAATAAATTATGGCCTCTTGTTATGGTCATCAGTTACGTACTTGTTTCACCAGCGGCGTACATTGGTGAAGCAGGGAAACACACATGGCAAAAAAAAAATAAATAAAAATCTACAGCATGTCATAGGTGCTGTCATCGTAACTGGTATAAAAAGAAAAAAAAAATATTGTTGACTTCTAGACGGTAGACCAAATTTAGCAGGCGACTCAACAACAAGTAATTATAACATCCATTGCAACAAATCATTACAACTCTCATGTCACATTTGCCACATCCTATACTTGCAGTATTCTAAATTCTACAAGTTACTTATAGATTCAGCTGGGGCAGGGAACGCAGGTGCTAGAGATTTGTACAGAAGATGGTGAGGATAAGATTGAGCCGTAAACACTTAATTCTAGAAATGGCAGAGTCTGTTTGATACGAGAAAATTCAGTTGTTAAGAGACGTAATGGAGAGGATTTATTAAGCAGAAATTTACAGAGAGAAACAAGTGAAGAAGCAAGACGATAACTTTAATGGAGGAAACATACGAGCCGAAAAATTAACAATATATAAGTAGTAGCTTTGATACAGAAGCGAGTGTCTCAAATAATGTTGAAAAATTCTGAAGGGTGATATATGTTTGTATGATCATCATAAAAAAAATAAATAAATAAAAATAAATAAATAAATAAAATAAAATAAAAAAAACGAAAGCGGTAAAAAAAAAAAAAAAAAGAGCTGTCCTCACAGCTTATGTGAGTACTTGATATGAATAAATTAAAGGTATATGAAAATTACCGTGGAAGCGTATGTGTGATTTCCAGGCCTAAATAAGCCATAACTAAACTGAGTTGATAAGGCGACTGGACATAAAAGGAAATGTTAGGGGTGAAGACAGGAAATTTTTCAGTGAAGCATTAACAAAACTCTCAGCTATGTGTTAAGAAACATAAAGGGAAGAATTAGGATACTGAGGTCCCTGTAAAGTACTGGGAGAGGTCATCGGATCAGGTAACACGGTTGGAACGGTGGTAGCTCATGCAACAGAAGGACTGTTGGTTAGACTCTGATTCACGGGACTCTCTCAGTGACGAAATGCGAGTCTGATAAGCAGATAGATCAGGTTATCACTGCAGCTTCTGCTTGTGCTATGAGATCAATTACAATTAGATCAATTATTTGTAAACAAAGTGAATAAAGAGAAGAATTTAAGCATATGGTAATAAAAAAAAAATAGTATGGAAAGGTAAATACATGTTAATCATACGGAATCATGACTGTATATTCACAAAAAGTAGTTAACAACAAGTGTCTGTATTAAAAGACGATAGCATGCTGATCTGCCTTCTTGCAAAGTACAATGATATGTAAGAAAAAATAATAAATGATATCGCAAGGAGAGGAGTAGATTTTCAAAATAATAAAGAGATAAGGTTGAAGAAGTCTTAAAAGGTAACGTAAGTTTGAATTCGCAGTGTGAAAATTAGACGCCAGTAAATGGCGAGAATTGTTTATGTTAGAATAGTTAAGAGTGGGGCGCTGGAGCAACTGTTTTGCAACTTCCGTAGCTCATACTCCAAATACACTGCAAATTCGGCGATAATGACTTGAGGAGGGTTACGAAGATTATGGAAGGGCATCTTGATAAATTAAGACATTGGTCAGAGTCGTATATCACGTACTAGTATAATGATGCTTTACAAAATTCGTGCTGTTTCATAAATTGAAATCAGAATAAGAGATAATGCAAGTGCATAGTACTGAAATAGACAAGTGCACCACTGAGAAAGCCCTCTCCTTCCTTGCTATTAATAACGATTTCAATAAACAGAATTACGTGTTGGGTAACAAGTTGTTTTCAAGAAACCAGAGCCTCCTGTAGTGGGTACTGTCTACAGCTAGACGCACAGTGTAGTATATCAAAATGACACTGATGGCACAAGCTGACATCGAGGTGAAGTACATTCCCGGAAAAAAAAAAAAAAACATGATATTATAGCAATGTTATCATGTGTGGATGACCTTAAATAATGGAATATGATGGAGAGATTTTTCATATAATTGAAAGAAAGTATACACTGATGCATGATATATATATATATATATATATATATATATATATATATATATATATATATATATATATATATATATATATATATATATATATATATATATATATATATATACATATATATATAAGGATGATCGAAAAATATGGATTGATGCATAAAGAAATAGTGAGATGAACATATTGGAAGTTGTGACTATGAAAATAAACAATAATGAATGAAGATATGGTGAAATGAATATATAATGTAAAATTAATATATTGAGAATGTCAACTGGTGCTTGAAAATCTAGTGAAATGAGTATATTGAGAATATAGATTGATGCATGAAGCAATAATGAAATGAGTATCTTGATAACTATCAGTATACTGAAATATGGTTTGGTGCATGAAGAGATGGTGAAATGAGAATATTGATAATTGAGAGTATATATATATATATATATATATATATATATATATATATATATATATATATATATATATATATATATATATATATATATATATATATATATATATATATATATATATATGCATGAAGAAATGTTGATAATTATGAGTATTGTATGTTGAAATATAGAGTGAAGCATGAAGAAATAATGAAATTAGTATATTGGTAATCGTGATTATATTGAAATAATAAAGAAAGAGATAAGTGAGTATATCAATAACTGTGAACATATTGAAATAGTGGAGAAAGACTAAAATATTGGTAATTGTGAGTATACAGAAATAGTGAAGAAAAAGTAAAATGAGTATCATGGTAATCGCGAGTACGTTGAAATCTGAACTGAAGCATGCAGGAAGTGTTGAAGGGAGTATATTGGTAATTATGTGTATAGTGAAATATCGGTCAATGCATGTAGATATGGTGAAATGAGTAGACTAGGAAATGTTGAAGTGAGAGTATTAAAAAATAAATATATAAATACTTAGCTGAAAAAAAAGCCATATGATGGAGATGTGAAATGTAAACTGAAGAGAAAAAAAAAATGTTGAAAACAAAATGTATATATACTGTTGACCGAATCATATTTTGAAACAAATGAAATTATTATGCATAGAGAATTGTGTAAGACATATCGATGAAGATATATTGAAATTTTTATTAAGAATAATCGATATATAATCGATATGTAGAACAAAAGTTGAGAAGGTTATGAGGTGAGGATAAGGAATATAAAATATTGAAGAGGAGAATTATGGCTATCAAATATGAGGTACGTAAAAATAAAAAAATAAATAAATAAATAAAAAAATGTGGCTTACTGAAGTGATTGACTTGATGGTGACTATGCACAAGCTGAGTTAGATAGAGTTAAATGTTGCAAAATATAACTGCATTATATAGTTCTCGGAAACTGACGCATCAGATTATGGTAAATGATCCTTGTATACGTCCAGCTTGTGCCTAGCGAACTTGCGCACTTCCTTCTGGCCTAGGGGCATGGCAGTGTAGAAGTTACTCCATCTAGGTGTATTTTTTTTTTTTTTTTTTTTGTTCAGAGAGAAAAGGAGAAAGGTAGAAGTATTTGTTTATTTGTTTATTTTTTTTATTTTATTTTATTTTAATTATTTATCTATTTATATATATATATATATATATATATATATATATATATATATATATATATATATATATATATATATATATATATATATATATATATATATATATATATATATATATATATATATATATATTTTTTTTTTGCAAATCCTGTCATGAATTAGTCGATTCAGAAGGATGGGGGACGCCCCAGATGCTTCGCTTCGACAAGTACCCAGATGTGGAAAAGCTTGAGCGTATACATAAGCAAGAATTTGTAATTATATAAAATGGGCCAACATAGAAAAAATAATAATAATAATAATAATGTACTGTAACCTCAAAGAACAAAGAAAAAAAATGTATCCTACTAATAAAGAAAAAATAAAAATGTATTGTAACTACAAAAACATACACACAAAAAAAAAATATATATATATTGTAACCACAAAGAAGAGAGAAAAATCAATATATTTTAACCAGAAAGAAGAGAGGAAAAGAAATATATTGTAACCACAAAGAAGAGAAAAAGAAATAACCACAAAGAAGAGAGGAAAAATGTTTTGTAACCACAAAGAAAAGTAAACATTAAAACAAGGAACAAAACAAATGAGAGCCACGAAGAAAATAAAATATTAAAGCCGAAAAGAAAAAAAAGAACATGGAAGCCACAAAGAATCGATTGAAAATGCAAAAGAAAAGTTGCTGGCATACCAAAAAGAAAAACTGATTAAATATATAACTGTTGATAGTCTTTCAATATGTGTTTGCTAAGTTATATGATTATTAAGCTGAAAAGCATTGCAGATAAACGCAGTACACGAATACATGGCGCGCTATATTGTGAATAATGTGGAGGAAGTATAACGGTTCACGTGGAAATGTTTAAGTGTATCCTCGACAGTTCTTTATGATACTGCATGAGAAAAGGAAGCTTAATGCAATGATTTCGTCGAGAGATGACAACTAAATTAGTAAAAGAGTCTATGATACATATTATATTCCTTGGTAGCTAAGGATGAACAGACAACGATCAGTGGGGTAGAGTGAAGATAAGGTATGTTAGCACAAGGGATATGAAACACTGCCTACAGATTAAACTGACACCATCACACAGAGAAATGATAGCTACAGAAGAGCTTTAAGGTGAAACAAGGGAAACTAAATTGTTGAAGAACATCACAGTTAGCAGTAGAAAAGATACTTCAATGAAGATGATCACGATGAGAAGAATGATGAGTCAGACGACAAGATGAGCATATTTCAAAACGTTATATTCATCTGGTTGTGAGCAGGATGTGAGTGATTAATGATGAGGAAGACTTCAGGTCTAAACAGAAGTACGTAGCTTATGGTGTTTCCTTATCAGATTGTAAGCTTTGCCTTAGGGTGATTACTTCCCTGATATACAAGGACTGAGCGTGACACCTCAATCCAAGAGGCTGATAAGTGGAACATTTTGTGCCTTGTATATGAAGATGATATGAACCCATGATAAAAAGCCAGCAATGGCACGGTATAGATAGTCTTGATCAGGTACAGACCAATCTCATGTCAAGTTAGATCGAATGTAATTTCCTTGTAACAAGAGCTAAGAACCACATTTCAACATCACGGCTTTTTAAACATATATTATGATCTTTATTATCCGAGATACAAAAGAAAAATACTCAATTGAAGAAAAGGAAAAGAAAAAAAAAACATTGCACGCAACGCAGACTCAGATAATTTCATGCATAATTGCATCAGTGTTGTATTTTCAAAAAGCGAGGAAGGAAACGTTAATGTTAAATTTCCAATTAGTGATATGCTTAAGATATTAACGATCGTTCATCTTGTGCTAAAATGTCAAAATTTGCTACTTAAAATGATTGAGAGAATATAAATGAGATGAAAATATTTGTGTCTATGGATAAAGGGAAGTCATTACTTATATATAAGACTCTGATGTTGTCCAGTTGGCTATTACGTCCATTGCAGCAGTTCATATTGATCTTATGTGATTAAAAACCATGATGAAGGTACATGCTTTTAGATAATTATTGTTGCTCCTTCTGCACATTATTTAAACACATAATGAAATGTTTATTCCTCTAAGAGATGAGATTCCTGCCGACACCTGATGTCCGCAGGATGATCTCCCTTCCATTATTTCTTTATAAATATAAGTGTTTTCTGACTGCATCAGACTTGTAGTCATACTGAAAATACTCAGAACTGATTTTCCTTCCTTACGATATAACTATTGTAGAAAAATATGGTTGATTGTTGATATATCTTCTTCCTGGTCAAGATATTGAATTTCATATTTTGTTTTCGCTACAAAGGCTCTATTTCTAAACTCGGAAGTTATGAATTCTGGTAATATATGCCTTCCCAGGAGTTATGGATGGGTACCTTTGTCTCTACACAATGTAGAAATAACATGCACTTCCTGATAAAGGTATCAGCCGCACAGGACATGGACAGGTACGACTGGCTGTTGACAATGCTGGCTGTTGGGATCACCCTGGTGTTCGTGGGCGTGGATGAGGGCCGCACCGATGGCTCCCCTGGTTCCGGGAGCATGAAGCGGGCCTTCCAAACCCACACCCTGCACCACACCCACGGATGAGGGAACGAACACCTAGCTAAGTAACCAGTCGCGGGAGGACGCGTGAGCATTAAGGAGGGAGGCGTGTTGTAACGCAAAAAAACAAAAACAAAAAAAAAAAACAAGATGAAAAGAAACACGTAAGAAGAGAGAGAAAAAAAAAATAAGAAATAAAAAAGGAAATAAGAAGTAGAAAGAATAAATGAGGGAAGACGATGATAAAAACGAAGCCATATACCAAGAAGCTATCACCACCCTGATAGATAAGAGACGTGACGTGACCACCGAAGAGATGCTGTGAGTCATCACAAGACTAACATAGCCGGAGATTAATACAAGATTACAAGAAGAGATACCCAGGTATCACTGAATTAGTACACGAGGAGAGCAGAAGTCAACGGGATCAGATGACGTGGACAACACGGACAGAAGGCACACCACAGGAGTCGCCGCCTCCTTGTTCCTGATTAGAATATGCGATTTCCAAAGGTACTCGAGAATGAACCTTATTGAAAGTCAAGGAAAAATAAACTGTATGATCGAAGTATGGGAAGATAAATATAGTTACTTGAAAATCAACCTTATTGAAAGATATAGGAAAATGAACTGAGTGATTGAAGTATTGGAAAATAAACCTTACAGCAATGGAAGCCTTCTTGGGGCAAAAGGTCGCTCTAAGCTCACGTGTATAATTATGAGGTGTAGAAGAAGGGAATAGACAGAAGCAGACAGAGAGATAAGCTAGACAGAGCTATCAGACCAAAGAGGGTCAGGATGGGCAAGCCGCCTGTCTCAGTACCAGTAAGTAGAGCCAGACAGTTGTAATGCAGTCATAGTAAAATGTTGGTGTTATATATTGACAGAGAGGGATTGGGTAGGTGTAGGATGTGTTCCTCATTGAATGTTAGTTGCGAGGTTTGTGTAGGATGTGATTTATCATTGAGTATTAAATATGTGAAGTGATTTGAATCGGAAGTGTAATGTGAAGTGTTCGAGATTTTTAATGGAATTTATCTGAAGAGAGATGAAACAATATTTTTTTCGTTATTGTCGGAAGTCGCATATGATTGCTTGATGGTGTATATATATATATATATATATATATATATATATATATATATATATATATATATATATATATATATATATATATATATATATATATATATATATATATAAGTAAAAATTAGAAAAAAACAAAATCCAAGCTTTCCCTTGAACCCCAAAAAAGCCAGTCTTATAGATCAGGGGCGCAGCAAGGTTGTGCGACGTAGAAGCACGGCACCCCAACAAGACACTTAACATGTAGCTTCTTTTTATACACAGCTTCCCTTTCCCGCAAATATTCTACCATAACTGCATCTACAATTAGTGTTAACACAAAGCCTTCTATATGCTTTTTTGTACTTTCATTTCATGGGAATTCTGAACTGAAATTACGTTTTTTTCAAGTGTTTCTACTCTAAACAAGAACATTAATTGCTTAACGAGTCAAAACTCCCTGAAGCCTCAACCCCTCGCTTGCTGTCTCCTTCCTTCATCTGACAGACAGTGTCAGCGCAGTGTTGCTGAGACACAGGGGAAGAGCGCAGAGCTGTGTGGTGTCGACTCCTTTGCTGATCCAACCTGTCAGCATGCAGACAATAAGTCCCCAAGAGAAGACTAAACCTGCATCAGCCAGCAGTTCACTGATCATTGCAAATACAGTACGACACTGACAAAGAAAAAAATGTACGTGAGGCCTGTGAATCAATTAAAGAAATCACCCGTGGGCTTGAGTATACTGGAATAAAATACGAAGAAAATCTACAGGGAAATGACATAAGTTTTGTGCAGTGGTGTAATAACTACAAAGACTTACTTTTAGGCAGAAAACCACCGGTACATTCCTTACATTAACTGTAAGTGGTAATGTGCTATTTATAGAACATGGAAAGAAAACAGGCAGACAAGTTTTTGGTGTATAAGGTACCAATAAACTTCCTTACCCCGTATAAACTGAGTGTACGACTGACGCTTGCGAAGTGTGCACCCTAATCCTGCTCAAAACCTGTTTTAAATTGCTCACTATGACAATTACAAGAAATTATGATTAAGAATACTATTACGTGTGTAGAATACTCATCATAAACACATAAGAACTCAAAAAATATGTCGTGTTAAAGAAAAGAAAGTAACAAATGTGCACTTATGTTTAAATATAGTGAAAGCATGCATTTGCATATAATAACCCTCACAAGCCCATGTCACCATTCTTCACTAAGTGCAGTAGTACACCAGAATATATATATATATATATATATATATATATATATATATATATATATATATATATATATATATATATATATATATATATATATATATATATATATATATATATATATATATATATATATATATATATATATATATATATATATATATATATATATATATATATATATATATATTAGTATATATATTAGTTCTTGCTTCTCTCACTGCTAAATCTCACACCAAAGTCCCTTCCATACCCATCTGCAACATCAAACAAACTTTGAAGCTCATCTGCCGATTCAGTCATACCCACTACATCATCTGGATAAAAAAAACACACACATCTTAACATTCCCTACACTCAACCCCCACATTTATTCTTCTCATTCTGGGTGCTAACTCCTCTGTGTACAAGCTAAAAAGGGTTGGTGACAAAAAACAGCCTTGACTCTTTACCCAGTGTGTTTCTATATCTCCTAGTCTGTATCTAGCTCTTGTGTCCACATACATGCTTTGTTTGTTTGGGAAAGACCACGATCTTCATCCTGGTCGCCGCTGTATTGTCATTTTGCTATTTTCCTTATTTGTTGTTGTTTATGTTTTGTTTAGGTCATGTTTTTTTGTCATTCTATTTTTAATTTATTTTTTTTATGCCAGCTTTGTGAGTTTTGGTCTTGTTTTAGCTTTTTGAATGTCGATTTTTTTTTGCAGACCTTTATTCCTTATTTTCATTATTTTCTGGGGTTTTATGTTGATTATTCTGTTATTTGGTATTTGTTGGTTGTTTCGTTTTGTTCTTTGGTGCGAATCTCTGTACAGCTTTGCCTGTTTTTGGGTGCCGATATTTTTTTTTTTGTATTTGTTGTTGTGTCAATACTTTATAGAGTGGTGGCTGTGTTATGTGTTATTGTGTTATTGTGTATGCCATTCTGGGAGATGCTTATGAAGATACTGATGATACCCATAAATCCGAAAACCGAATTAGAATGAGAAACAGGGTATCGCCATTTCAAGAGATACTTATGAAATCCGATTACCGAATTTAAATTAGAAACAGGGTATCGCCATTTTTGGAGATACTAATGAAACCCATAAACCCTAAAAACGAGTTTGAATGAAAAACAGGGTATCGCCATTTTAAGAGATACTTATGAATTCCATGAAGAGAGTTTGAATAAGAAGCGGTATCACCATTTTGGGAGATGCTTATTAAACACGAAAACCGAGTTTAAATGATAAATAGGAAATCGACTTTTTGGGAGATACTTTTGATACCCATGAACCTGAAAACCGAGTTTGAATGAGAAATAGATTATCACCTTTATGGGAGATACTTATGAAACCTGAAAACCGAGTTTCAGTGAAAAAGAGGGTATCGTTATTTTGGTAGATACTGATGAAATCTTAAAACCGAGATTAAATAAGAAACAATGTATCACGATTTTTAGTTATACTTCTGAAGCCTGAAAACCGAGTTTGAAAAAGAAACATGGTATCGCTATTCTGGGATATAATTATAAAACTCGAAAAACGAGTTTGAATGAGAAACTTGGTATAGCCATTCTGGGGGTTACTTATGAAACCTGAAAACTGAATTAAAATGAGAAACAGGGTATAGTCATTTTGGTAGATCCTAAAGAAGCTTGATAACCGAGTTTGAATAAGATACTGATGGATAGAGATACTGATGAAACCCAAAACCAAATTCGAATGTGAAATTAGGTATCGCAATTTTAGGAGATACTGATGAATCTCATGAATCCGAAAACCGAGTTTGAATTAAAAACAAGGTATCGACTTTCTGGGAGATGCTTATGAAAGTCTAAGGCCGAGATGAAATGACAAGCAGGGTATCACAATTTTTTGAGATGCTTATGTAACCCGAAAGCCGAATTTAAAAGAGAAACAGAGTATCACCATTTTCGGAGGTACTGATGAATCCCGAAATCTGAGTTTCAATGAGAATCAGAGAATCGCCTTATCAGAAGATACTGATGAAACCCGAAAACCGAGACTGAATGACAAACAGGATATCAACATTTTGGGAGATACTGATGAAACCTGAAAAAAAAAGAGTTTGAATTAGAAACAGGGTATTGCAATTTTGGGAAATATTGATAAAACCTTAAAAGTGAGTTTGAAGGAGAAACATGATATCGCTCTTTTAGATGTTTATGAAACCCGAAAACCGAGTTTGAATAGAAAAAAATAAATAAATAAATGGTATCGCCATTTTGGGATATAAAAATGAAATCCCTCCCCCCCAAAAAAATAAAAATAAAAATAAAAATTTGAATAAGGTATCGACAGTTTGGGAGATTATAAACTGCATCCGGTGGTGAGGCTCTGATTGGGGATTCTCAGGGTTGTAGGGAAAATGGAGCTACCCTTTAATCGTCATTACTCCCAGGTCCACTCTGACCCGGAGTGGTAGCCCCTGTCCCTGCTGCCTTGTAGGATGTGCCTCTTAAGGCAAAGGCTAGGAGAAGGTAAACTCTGACTCCAAACCACCTGCTGCCTAGTAAGGTAAGTCTTTTGAGGCAAAAGCTAGATCCATGGCTTATTACCATGGCATGGAAGAAAACTGGAGACCTCACCATGTATAATTTCCAAGAAAAACCATGGATATGTCAAAAAGAAGAATACACCACAACGGCGTTAATGGAACCCAAGCTATTGAGAATGGTGTGGATATCTCGCCTGCTTGAAACAGCCACGGGGTACAGGCGACAGTCGACCGTCATCAAGCTACTGTACCAAAGAAGCCGAAAAGAAGTAAAATGAGGATCGCTACTTGGAACATTAGAACAATGTATAAAACAGGAAGAAAGGAGAATGTGGAGAATGAGATGGGGAGGTTGAATGTGAATGTATTGGGTCTCAGTGAAGTGAGATGGCCAGGAGTTGGATGTGTTGAGACACGGACAGGAGGAAGTTTTATTTACTTTGGAGGTCAGACAGCTGAGAGAGGGGTAGGGGTGATGCTAGATAAAATGATGAAAAAATGTCTAATTGGATACTGGGCTCAGACAGAGTTATTGTGATGAGCTTAAAAGGTGTCCCTTTCAACATTTGCATTATACAAGTATATGCACCCACATCTGAACATGACGAGGAGGAAGTAGACCAATTCTATTCCGAAGGAAATCAAGCAAGAGAACAATGCAAAGAACATGAGGTTATAATAATGATGGGTGACCTTAATGGTAAAGTTGGACTTGGAAGAACGGGGAACATTGTAGGTCCACATGGATTGGGACAAAGAAATTAGAGAGGTTATAGGTTTGTGGACTGGTGTTTAGAGAATGAACAAATAATTGCAAACACGTGGTTCAGGCATCATCCAAGATATCTCTGGACATGGAAAAGTCCTGGTGACAGAGTTAGAAACCAGATAGATTATATAACAATAAACGAGAGATTTCAAAATTCAATCCAACAAATTAAGACGTACCTAGGAGCTGATTGCGCAATGACTTAACCTGCTCTCGTGCCCACGCTCTTGAATCTTCCGAGTTTTCCACCATCTGGCTACGACTACAGAGTCATTCTCATACTAAATTTATCTGTGCTGTATACCTCTCTCCTAACTCCTCTGACTATAAGAAATTCTTTGACTACTTAACTTCCAAAGTGGAGCACATTCTGACCCTCTTCCCTTTTGCAGAGATCTCCATTCTTGGAGACTTCAATGTTCACCACCATCTTTGGCTTTCCTCTCCCTTCACTGACCATCCTGGTGAACTAGCCTACAACTTTGCTATCCTCCATGACCTAGAGCAATTGGTACAACACCCTACTCGTATTCCTGACCGTCTTGGAGATACGCCCAACATTCTTGACCTTTTCCTGACCTCTAATCCTTCTGCTTATGCTGTCACCCTTTCTTCTCCGTTGGGCTCCTCCGATCACAATCTCATATCTTTATCTTGTCCTATCACTCCAATCCCTCCTCAGGATCCCCCTAAGCGAAGGTGCCTCTGGCGTTTTGCCTCTGCTAGTTGGGGGTACTTGAGGAGGTATTTTGATGATTTTCCTTGGAATGACTACTGCTTCCGTGTCAGAGACCCGTCTTTGTGTGCTGAGCGCATAACAGAGGTGATAGTGTCTGGCATGGAGGCGTACATTCCTCACTCTTTTTCTCGTCCTAAACCTTCTAAACCTTGGTTTAACGCAGCTTGTTCTCGTGCTATACATGATAGAGAGGTGGCCCACAAAAGGTACTTAAGCCTTCCATCACCAGAATCTCATGCACTTTATATTTCTGCCCGGAACCATGCCAAGTCTGTTCTCCATCTAGCCAAAAACTCCTTCATTAACAGAAAATGTCAAAACCTTTCAAGATCTAACCCCCCTCGTGATTTCTGGTATCTAGCCAAAAATGTCTCCAATAACTTTGCTTCTTCTTCTTTCCCTCCTCTACTTCAACCAGATGGCACCACTGCTATCACATCTATTTCTAAAGCTGAACTCTTTGCTCAAACCTTTGCTAAAAACTCTACCTTGGACGATTCAGGGCAAGTTCCTCCCTCTCCTCCACCCTCTGAGTACTTCATGCCAAGTATTAAAATTCTTCGTAATGATGTTTTCCATGCCCTCGCTGGCCTAAACCCTCGGAAGGCTTATGGACCTGATGGGGTCCCTCCTATTGTTCTCCGAAACTGTGCCTCCGTGCTTGCACCTTGTCTAGTCAAACTCTTTCAGCTCTGTCTGTCAACATCTACCTTTCCTTCTTGCTGGAAGTTTGCCTACATTCAACCTGTTCCTAAAAAGGGTGACCGCTCTAATCCCTCAAACTACCGTCCTATTGCTTTAATTTCCTGCTTATCTAAAGTTTTTGAATCTATCCTCAACAGGAAGATTCTTAAACATCTATCACTTCACAACCTTCTATCTGATCGCCAGTATGGGTTCCGTCAAGGCCGCTCTACTGATGATCTTCTGGCTTTCCTTACTGAGTCTTGGTCATCCTCTTTTACAGATTTTGGTGAAACTTTTGCTGTTGCCTTGGACATATCAAAAGCCTTTGATAGAGTCTGGCACAAAGCTTTGATTTCCAAACTACCCTCCTACGGTTTCTATCCTCTCTGTAACTTCATCTCAAGTTTCCTTTCTGACCGTTCTATTGCTGCTGTGGTAGACGGTCACTGTTCTTCTCCTAAATCTATTAACAGTGGTGTTCCTCAGGGTTCTGTCCTGTCACCCACTCTCTTCTTATTATTCATTTATGATCTTCTAAACCAAACTTCTTGTCCTATCCACTCCTATGCTGATGATACCACCCTGCACTTTTCCACGTCTTTTCATAGACGTCCAACCCTTCAGGAGGTAAACATATCACGCAGGGAAGCCACAGAACGCCTGACTTCTGATCTTTCAAAAATTTCTGATTGGGGCAGAGCAAACTTGGTATTGTTCAATGCCTCAAAAACTCAATTCCTCCATCTATCAACTCGACCCAACCTTCCAGACAACTATTCTCTCTTCTTCAATGACACTCAACTGTCCCCCTCTTCTACACTGAACATCCTTGGCCTGTCCTTTACTTATAATCTGAACTGGAAACTTCACATCTCATCTTTAGCTAAAACAGCTTCTATTAAGTTAGGTGTTCTGAGACGTCTCCTCCAGTTTTTCTCACCCCCCCAGCTGCTAACTCTGTACAAGGGTCTTATCCGTCCATGCATGGAGTATGCTTCACATGTCTGGGGGGGGTTCCACTCATACTGCTCTTCTAGACAGGGTGGAATCGAAAGCTTTTCGTCTCATCAATTCCTCCCCTCTAACTGACTGTCTTCACCCTCTCTCTCACCGCCGCAATGTTGCATATCTAGCTGTCTTCTACCGCTATTTTCATGCCAACTGCTCTTCTGATCTTGCTAACTGCATGCCTCCCCTCCTTCCGCAGCCTCGCTGCACAAGACTTTCTTCTTTCTCCCACCCCTATTCTGTCCACCTCTCTAACGCAAGAGTTAACCAGTATTCTCAATCATTCATTCCTTTCTCTGGTAAACTCTGGAACTCCCTGCCTGTTTCTGTATTTCCACCTTCCTATGACTTGAATTCCTTCAAGAGGGAGGTTTCAAGACACTTCTCCTCCAATTTTTGACCACTGCTTTGACCCTTTTCTGGGACTGGCATTTCAGTGGGCATTTTTTTTATTAGATTTTTGTTGCCCTTGGCCAGTATCCTTCCTACATAAAAAAAAAAAAAATAGTGACTACGTACCAGTGGTGGCTACTGTACAGGTAAAGCCTAAGAAGATAAGGATTAATGAAAGGAAACCAAGATGACACCTGCAACTGTTAAAAACGAAGGGAGTAAGGAATCAGTATCCATTAAAAGTACGAAACAAGTATGAACAGCTGAAACATAAATGCACAGGAGAACAGACGGCAGAACAAAAATGGAATAATTTAGAAAATGCTATCAAAGAGGGAAAGAATTTAATCCCAGAGAGAGAGAGAGAAGAGCAAGGAAACCTTGGATGACAGAGGAGATTTTTGACATGATGGATGAAAGAAGACAGCTTAAAGGACGAAATGAGAATGTACTAAACAGACAAATTCATCGAAAATATATTGAGGTAAAGGAAATATGGATGAACAACTGCGAAGAGATAGAAGAACTGGGTAAAAGGGACCAACAGCTGATGTATGAAAAAGTGAAGGAGATAACATACAAAAAGAAAACAACAACTAGCACTGGAATAAAAAAAAAAAAAGAGGGATGGAACAGTTTTGTTGGAAGCAGATGAAATTTTGGAAAGGTGGACAGAGTACATTTACATTCTTTGGAGAGACGTAGATTAAGAGGGGACCTGATAGAAGTCTTTAAGTGGTATAAGGGTTATAACAAGGGGGATGTAAGCAAAATTCTTAGGATCAGCAACCAGGGTAGAACAAGAAATAACGGGTTCAAACTTGAAAAAAATTAGGTTTAGGACATTGGTTTTCAAATAGAGTGGTACATGAGTGGAACGGACTCAGTAATCATGTTGTTAGTGCTAGGACACTAGAGAGCTTTAAGAGAAGATTAAACAAGTTTATGGATGGGGATAATAGATGGAAATAGGTAGGTATATTTCATACAGGGACTGCTGCGTGTAAGCCTGGTCGTTTCTTGCAGCTTCCCTTATTTCTTATGTTCTTATGTACATTGGTGAATTATTCAATGGCGATAGGGCAGGAACCCTTGATGTGAACAACAATGGGGAGGGTCCACCGATAATGAAGGCAGAAGTGCGGGAAGCTTTAAAGAAAATGAAAAAGGAAAGGCAACAGGAGATGATGGGATAGCGGGGGAGATGTTGGAAGCATTGGATGAATATGGGTTAGACCTGTTAACTGATATTGCTAGGAAAATATATGAGGAGAGGGAGAGAGTAGCACAGATGTATAAATCAACTTTTAATACTTTGCCCAAGATACCGGGAACTCTGGAGTGCAATAAACATCGCACAATTAGTATCATGAGTCAGGTAACAAAAATAATTTTACGAGTGGTTCTAGTTAGAATGAGGAATAAAATACTCCCTGAGATTGGAAATGAACAGTGTGGTTTCATCAAAGAGAAAGGTACGAGGAATGCGATCTTCATTCTGAGGATGTTGATGGAAAGATTAATAAAAGTGAAAAAAGATCTTTATGTTTGTTTTTGTAGATTATGAGAAAGCGTTCGACCGTGTTAAACATGTAGACCTTATGAGAATGGTGGAAGGGTTGGAAATAGATGGTAAAGATCTTCGAGTAATACATAACTTATATTGGAACCAAGAAGCAGCAGTGCGAGTAGGGGATAAAGAGTCGGAGACGCAGAGCATAAAGAGAGGCGTGAGGCAGGGATGTGTGATGTCCCCTGATCTCTTAAACTACTACAGTGAAATTATAATGAGGGATTTAAGAGATATGGAAGGAATAAAAGTGGGAGGCACCAACATCAACAACATAAGATATGCAGACTATACGGTGTTGCTGGCGGAATCCGAAGACAAACTGTAAGACCTGGTTAACACACTAAATAGATCAGCAAAGAGAGAGAGGCCTAACAATTAACAAAAAGAAAACGGAAGTGATGGTAGTATCGAAAGAGGAGCAACCGCAACAAATAAATATAAACTTGATGCAGAACCCCTCAAACAAACAGACAACTTTAATTATCTGGGAAGCACGATCACATGTGATGGGAAATGTGAGATGGATATAAAGAAAAGTATAATACTTGCAAAGAATGCATTTGGCAAGATTAAAAACTTGGTGACGAATGGGGACGAGATAGGGTAGGGGATAAGATAGGATAGGATGGGATAGGATAGGATAGGATAGGATAGGATAGGATGGGGATACGATAGGGTAGGGGACGAGATGAGGGGATTAGGTGAAGTAAATGTAGATGAATTGCATAAATATTTCGTAGATAAAGTTCATACAGGTCAGTTAGCAAATATCCCGTATAGAACAATAAGATCACAAAAAAAAAATGACCCTAATTGGATGACTGCTAGGTTAAAGCATTATATAGGGCGTAAGAGAAGTATATATATGAGATTAAGGGCAGGTGAAGAAGTTTTAAGGACACAATATAATGAATTAGTTAGAACAGTTAGGAAGTTAACGAGGAAAGCTAAGGACAATTATGAATTAAAGGGATTTTATCAGGTATACAGGACGAAGAATAAGGATACTGTAGGTCAATTAAAGGCAGCAGATGGGGAGCTGGTTAGTTCTGGGGAGGAGATAAGTAAACTTCTGAATGATTATTTTTTGACTGTCTTCACCCAGGAAAACATGCAGGATATGCCAGATAGTGAACAGATGTTTAGAGCAGATGAGAAAGAGAAGCTGACAGATATTTCCATAACTAGGGAGATAGTGGAACAGGAGATAGATAGGCAAAAAAAGTTCAAGTCACCAGTACCTGATGAAATATATCCCAGAGTACTTAAGGAATGTAAAGAGATTATTAGTGAGCCGTTAGTTTCTGTCTTTAGGAAATCATTGGAGTCGGGTGAGGTAGCAGTAATGTGGAGGCAGGCTAATGTAGTACCCATCTTTAAAAAAGGAGATAAAACTTTAGCGTCTAATTATAGACCTGTCAGTTTAACTTCAGTTGTAGGTAAAATGTTAGAGTCAATAATAGCAAGGAACATTAGGGAACATTTAGACAAACATAACTTGATAAATCAGTCACAGCTTCACGAAGGGGAAGTCTTGCCTGACAAACTTGTTAAGTTTTTACAGTAAGGTGTACGAGGCAGTAGATAATGGTGATAGTTATGATATCTTATATCTGGACTTTAGTAAAGCATTTGACAAGATATCCCATCAAAGGCTCCTGAGTGTTGCAGTGTTAGGCTGGATAGGATCATGGCTTGGTAACTGGCGACAGAGAGTGGTAATAAACGGCTTGAAATCCGAGTGGGGTCATGTAATTAGTGGAGTGCCGCAGGGATCAGTATTAGGGCCATTGTTATTTCTAATATATATATCAATGACTTGGATAGTGATATTAGTAGTGATGTTAGTAAATTTGCGGATGACACAAAGATGTGTAGATTAATTAGGTTAGAGTCGGATGCCATTGCCTTGCAAGCAGACTTAGATAGAATGAATGAATGGACGGATAGATGGCAAATGCAATTTAATATCAATAAATGCAAAGTGCTTAGCGTAGGTAAAGGAAAACCACACAATAGGTACACATTAAACAACCAAACTCTGGTAGGTACAGGGTACGGGAAAGATTTAGGAGTTGTAGTTAGCTCTGAACTCCATCTAGGGAAACAATGCATAGAAGCCAGAAACAAGGCAAATAGGCTACTAGGATTCATTTTTAGGAGTGTTAAAAGTAGAAGGCCGGAAGTAATATTAAAGTTATACTTTGCGCTGGTCAGACCTTATCAAGACTACGCTGTGCAGTTCTGGTCCCCACATTACAGGAAAGATATAGGTCTATTAGAATCAGTACAGAGGAGAATGACTAAAAGGATACAGAGGATGAGAAGTATTCCTTACGAGGTGAGGTTGAAGCTGTTAAATTTACATTCTTTAGAGAGACGTAGGTTAAGAGGGGACCTGATAGAAGTCTTTAAGTGGTATAAGGGTTATAACAAGGGAGATGTAAGCAAAATTCTTAGGATTAGCAACCAGGGTAGAACAAGAAATAACGGGTTCAAGCTTAAAAAATTTAGGTTTAGGAAGGAGATAGGAAAAAATTGGTTCTCAAATAGAGTGGTAGATGAATGGAACGGACTCAGTAATCATGTAGTTAGTGCTAGGACACTAGAGAGCTTTAAGAGAAGATTAGACAAGTTTATGGATGGGGATAACAGATGGAAATAGATAGGTGTGTTTCATACAGGGACTGCCACGTGTAAGCCTGGTCGCTTCTTGCAGCTTCCCTTATTTCTTATGTTCTTATGTTCTTAAGTAAAAGGTTTGTGAAATGTTTTATATGGTCGGTTTTGTTGTATGGCTGTGAGTCCTGGACAATGAGAAAGGCAGATGAACAAAAGACTGCAAGCAGCTGAGATGTGGTTCTGAAGGAGTATGCTTAAGATATCTTGGACAGAAAGAAGAACAAATGAAGAAGTGTTGCAAGGGGTGGGTGTTGGTAGAGAGTTGATGAGTACGGTTAGGAGTAGACAGATGCACTTCCTGGGCCATGTTATGAGAAGAGAGGGACTGGAACATCTATCTCTAACTGGTAAAATAGAAGGCAAGAGACCACAAAGAAGACCAAGACAGAAGTACATGGATGGACTGGTGCGAGTGACTGGAGGAGGAATGTCTGCAGCTCAGCTGATACTAGCAACTAGAGACAGGGAGCAGTGGCAAACCATGGTTGCCGACGTCCTACGGGATATGGCACGTCAATAAATAATAAAATAATTTTGGGAGATATTGATGAAACTCGAAAACCGAGTTTGAATAAAAAACAGGGTATTGCCACTTTGGGAGATAATGATGAAACCCGAAAAGCAGGTTTGAATGAAAGAAACAGGGCTTAACCATTTTGGGAAATACATATGAAACTCGTGAACTGAGTTTGAATGAGAAACAAGGTATCATCATTTTGGGAGATACTTATGAATCCCTAAAACTTAGTTTGGATAAGAAACAGGGTATCACCATTTTGGGAGATGCTGATGAAATCCGAAAAATAAGTTTGAATTAGAAACAATGTCTCGTTTAACCTCACCTAAACACTCTGAACCTCACCTAACCTCTTCTAACCTCAGCAAATATCACCTAACATTACTTAACCTTATCTAACCTCACTCAACCTTACCTAACCTCAACTAACTTCAACTATCCTCAACTAACCACAATAATATTACATAACCTCACCTAACCACACCTAACCTCACCTAACCTCACCTAATCTCATATATCCTCACCTAACAATACCTAACCACACATAACATCACCGAACCTCACCTAACGTCACCTAACTTTTCATAACTTCTTCTAACAACAACCTAACCTCTAACAATCACCTAATCTACATAACCTGAAGGAAAGTCACCTAACGCTCTTAACCTTACATAACCTCACGAACTTCACCTAACCTCTCATAACATAACGTAACCTCATGTAACCTCACATAATTACACCTGACCTCACTTAACCTCACCTAAACACACATAATTCTCCTAACATCACCTAATCACACCTAACCAAACCTAACCTCATCCAACCTCACCTAATGTCTCCTAACTACACATAGACTCACCTCACCTAACCTCACATAACCTAACCTTTCCACAACAAACCTCACCTAACCAAACATAACCCAACCTAACCTCACGTAACTACTTCTACCCAAACCTAACCACACCTATCCACACTTAACCTCACCACACCTCACGTAACCTAACCTAACGTAGAACAGTCAAGAGGTTAATGAGGAAAGCTAAGGGCAAATATGAATTAAAGACAGCCTCCTGGCGAAAGCAGACTCCAAAAGATTTTATCAGGTATACAGGACGATGAATAAGGATACTATAGGTCCATTAAAGGCAGCAGATGGCGAGGTGGTTAATTCTGAGGGGGAGATTAGTAAAATTTGGAATGAGTATTTTTTAACTGTCTTTAACCAGGAAAACATACAGGATATGCCAAATAGTGAACAGATGTTTAGAGCAGATGAGAATAAGAAGCTGACATATATTACCTTAACTAAAGAGATAGTGGAACAGGAGATAGATTGGATAAAAAAGGTTCAATACACCAGAACCAGGTGAAATGTGTTCTAGAGTACTTAAGAAATGCAAAGAGGTTATTAGTGAGCCATTAATTACTGTCTTTTGGAAACCACTTGAGTCAGGTGAGGCACCAGTAACCTAACCTCACATAACCAAACCTACTGAACATAACCTAACCTTATCTAAAAAACACCAATCCACACCTAACCTCAATTAGCCTAACCTAACCTCTCCTAACGTCTCCTAACCTCAGATAATATTTTTTAACCTCACAACACGTAACCTAACCCAACTTCAATTACCATTACCTACCATCCCTTAACCTCAGCTAACTTCACACCTAATCTCACCTAACCTCTCCTAACAACACATAATCACACCTAACATTACCCAACATCAACTAACAACAACTAACCATAAATAACATTCTCAAACTTCACTTAGCCTTTCCTAACCACACTTAACCACACATAACGTCATATAACCTTACCAAACGTCTCCTAACCTTACTTAACCTCTCCTAAGAACACCTAACCTCCACTAACCTCACCTAAGTCATATAACATTAGTTAATTCCACATCTTTTTTTTTTTTATGTAGGAAGGACACTGGCCAAGGGCAACAAAAATCTATAAAAAAAATGCCCACTGAAATGCCAATCCCATAAAAGGGTCAAAGCAGTAGTCAAAAATTGATGAATAAGTGTCTTGAAACCTCCCTCTTTAAGGAATTCAAGTCATAGGAAGGTGGAAATACAGAAGCAGGCAGGGAGTTCCAGAGTTTACCTGAGAAAGGGATAAATGATTGAGAATACTGGTTAACTCTTGCGTTAGAGAGGTGGACAGAATAGGGGTGAGAGAAAGAAGAAAGTCTTGTGCAGCGCGGCCGCGGGAGAAGGGGAGGCATGCAGTTAGCAAGATCAGAAGAGCAGTTAGCATGAAAATATCGGTAGAAGACAGTTAGAGATGCAACATTGCGGCGGTGATAGAGAGGCTGAAGACAGTCAGTTAGAGGAGAGGAGTTGATGAGACGAAAAGCTTTTGATTCCACCCTGTCTAGAAGAGCAGTATAGTTGGAACCCCCTATACATGTGAAGCATACTCAATACATGGACGGATAAGGCCCTTGTAAAGAGTTAGCAGCTGGGGGAGGTGAGAAAAATTGGCGGAGACGTCTCAGAACGCCTAACTTCATAGAAGCTGTTTTAGGTAGAGATGAGATGTGAAGTTTCCAGTTCAGATTATAAGTAAAGCACAGACCGAGGATGTTCAGTGTAGAAGATGGGGACAGTTGAGTGTCATTGAAGAAGAGGAGATAGTTGTCTGGAAGGTTATGTCGAGTTGATAGATGGAGGAATTGAGTTTTTGAGGCATTGAACAATACCAAGATTGCTCTGCCCCAATCAGAAATTTTAAAAAGACCAGAAGTCAAGCGTTCTGTGGCTTCCCTGCATGAAATGTTTACCTCCTCAACAATCCTCACATAACCAAACTTAACCAAATTTAATCACACCTAACCACACCTAACCTCTCCTAGCCTCACTTAAATTTACCTAACCTCACCTAATCTATGTTAACAACACCTAACCACACCTAACCTCACCTAACTTCAATTCATCAAACTTAATCTCACCTAACCTCAACTAAACTTACTTAACCTCACCTAAACTCTCCTAACCACACCTAATCTCACATAACCTCTCCTAACTTTCCTTTACATCATTTAACTTCACCTATCTTCACCTAACTACATGTAATCTCACCTTACCTCAAGTAAACACACATATTCTCAACTAACAACACCTAAATACACTTAACCTCACCTAATCTTACCTAACCTCTCTTAACCACATCTAATCTCACCTAATCTTACCTAGCCTCTCCTAACCTCACCAAATCTCACTTAAGCATATCTTATTTCACCTAACCTCACCTAAATTCACATAACTCTAACCTCACTTAACAACACCTAACCTTACCTAACCTTTCTTACCCTCTCCTAACCTCATGTAACATCACCTAATTCACCTAACTTTACCTAACGTTACTAACCACACCTAACATCATCTATTATCACGAAACCATACTTAACCTCACCTAACCTCTTCTAACCTAAGTAACCTGACGTAACATGACCTACCCTCACCTTACCTACCCTAACATCAGGTAATATCATCTAACCTCACTTAACCTCACCTTCCGTTACTTAACCTCACCTAACTTTACCTAACCATACCTAACCTCATCTAACTTCAACTATCCACAACTAACCACTCATAATCTCACTAAACCTCACCTAAGCACATGGAACATCACCTAACCTTACCTAATCTAACATATCCTCACCTGATCACACCTAGTCTCACACAACCTCATCTAACCTCACATAACTTCTCCTAACCTCACATATCCATAACTAACTTCATTTAATCACATCTAACCTCACATAACCTCAACTAACCTTACCTAACCATACCTAACTTCACCTAACTTTACATAACCTCACCTAAACTAATGTAACTTACCCTAACAACACCTAACCTCACTTAAACCCTAGAAAACCTCACCTAACCATACCCAACACCACGAAACCTGACCTCACCTCAGCTATCCTCATCTAACCTTTACTTAACCTAACTTAATTAACTTACTCACCTAACGTTATCTAACAACACCTAACCTCACCTATCATCAACTAACCATACATAAGGTCACATAACCTCACCTAACCACACTGAACTTCACCTAACTTTACCTATCACCAACAAAACATACATAACGTCAAATATTCTAACCTAAGCAGGTGTCTGAGGAAACTGACAGTAGTCCCTTTTCTGTTCCCTCCTACTTTCTCTATCCTCATTTTCGTTCCAAAGCTGGATGCTGCGTTTATGTGCGCAATGACTTAACCTGCTCTCGTGCCCACGCTCTTGAATCTTCCGAGTTTTCCACCATCTGGCTATGACTAAAGAGTCACTCTCATACTAAATTTATCTGTGCTGTATACGTCTCTCCTAACTCCTCTGACTATAAGAAATTCTTTGACTACTTAACTTCCAAAGTGGAACACATTCTGACCCTCTTCCCTTTTGCAGAGATCTCCATTCTTGGAGATTTCAATGTTCACCACCATCTTTGGCTTTCCTCTCCCTTCACTGACCATCCTGGTGAACTTGCCTACAACTTTGCTATCCTCCATGACCTAGAGCAATTGGTGCAACACCCTACTTGTATTCCTGACCGTCTTGGAGATACGCCCAACATTCTTGACCTTTTCCTGACCTCTAATCCTTCTGCTTATGCTGTCACCCTTTCTTCTCCGTTAGGCTCCTCCGATCACAATCTCGTATTTTTATCTTGTCCTATCACTCCAATCCCTCCTCAGGATCCCCCTAAGCCAAGGTGCCTCTGGCGTTTTGCCTCTGCTAGTTGGGGGGGACCTGAGGAGGTGTTTTGCTGATTTTCCTTGGAATGACTACTGCTTCCGTGTCAGAGATCCGTCTTTGTGTGCTGAGCGCATAACAGAGGTGATAGTGTTTGGCATGGAGGCATACATTCCTCACTCTTTTTCTCGTCCTAAACCTTCTAAACCTTGGTTTAACACAGCTTGTTCTCGTGCTATACATGATAGAGAGGTGGCCCACAAAAGGTACTTAAGCCTTCCATCACCAGAATCTCATGCACTTTATATTTCTGCCCGGAACCATGCCAAGTCTGTTCTCCAACTAGCCAAAAATTCCTTCATTAACAGAAAATGTCAAAATCTTTCAAGATCTAACTCCCCTCGTGATTTCTGGCATCTAGCCAAAAATATCTCCAATAACTTTGCTTCTTCTTCTTTCCCTCCTCTACTTCAACCAGATGGCACCACTGCTATCACATCTATTTCTAAAACTGAACTCTTTGCTCAAACCTTTGCTAAGAACTTTACCTTGGACGATTCTGGGCTTGTTCCTCCCTCTCCTCCACCCTCTCACTACTTCATGCCACCTAATAAAATTCTTTGCATTGATTTTTTCCATGCCCTCGCTGGCCTAAACCCTCGGAAGGCTTATGGACCTGATGGGGTCCCTCCTATTGTTCTCCGGAACTGTGCCTCCGTGCTTGCACCTTGCCTAGTCAAACTCTTTCAGCTCTTTTTGTCAACATCTACCTTTCCTTCTTGCTGGAAGTTTGCCTACATTCAACCTGTTCCTAAAAATAGTGACCGTTCTAATCCCTCAAACTACCTTCCTATTGCTTTAATTTCCTTCCTATCTAAAGTTTTTTTAATCTATCCTCAACAGGAAGATTCTTAAACATCTATCACTTCACAACCTTCTATCTGATCGCCAGTATGGGTTCCGTCAAGGCCGCTCTACTGGTGATCTTCTGGCTTTCCTTACTTAGTCTTGGTCATCCTCTTTTAGAGATTTTGGTGAAACTTTTGCTGTTGCCTTGGACATATCAAAAGCTTTTGATAGAGTCTGGCACAAAGCTTTGATTTCCAAACTACTCTCCTACGGTTTCTATCCTTCTCTCTGTAACTTCATCTCAAGTTTCCTTTCTGACTGTTCTATTGCTGTAAACGGTCACTGTTCTTCTCCTAAATCTATTAACAGTGGTGTTCCTCAAGGTTCTGTCCTGTCACCCACTCTCTTCTTATTATTCATTAATGATCTAAACCAAACTTCTTTTCCTATCCACTCCTACACTGATGATACCACCCTGCACTTTTCCACGTCTTTTCATAGACGTCCAACCCTTCAGGAGTTAAACTTATCACGCACGGAAGCCACAGAACGCCTGACTTCTGATCTTTCTAAAAATTCTGATTGGGGCAGAGCAAACCTGGTATTGTTCAATGCCTCAAAAACTCATTTCTTCCATCTATCAACTCGACACAACCTTCCAGACAACTATCCCCTTTTCTTCAGTGACACTCAACCGTCCCCCTCTTCTACACTGAACATCCTCGTTCTGTCCTTTACTTATAATCTGAACTGGAAACTTCACATCTCATCTCTAGCTAAAACAGTTTCTATGAAGTTAGGTGGTCTGAGACGTCTCCGCCAGTTTTTCTCACCCCCCCAGGTGCTAACTTTGTACAAGGGCCTTATCCATCCATGTATGGAGTATGCTTCACATGTCTGGGAGGGTTCCACTCATACTGCTCTTCTAGACAGGGTGGAATCAAAAGCTTTTCGTGTCATCAACTCCTCTCCTCTAACTAACTGTCTTCATCCTCTCTCTCACCGCCGCAATGTTGCATATCTAGCTATCTTCTACCGCTATTTTCATGCTAACTGCTCTTCTGATCTTGCTAATTGCATGCCTCCTCTCCTTCCGCGGCCTCGCTGCACAAGACTTACTTCTTTCTCTCACCTCTATTCTGTCCACCTCTCTAACGTAATAGTTAACCAGTATTCTCAGTCATTCATCCCTTTCTCTGGTAAACTCTGGAACTCTCTGCCTGCTTCTGTATTTCCTCCATCCTATGACTTGAATTCCTTCTAGAGGGAGGTTTCAAGACACTTATTCATCAATTTTTGACCACTGCTTTGACCCTTTTATGGGACTGGCATTTGAGTAGGCATATTTTTTTATTGGAATTTTTTTGCCCTTGGCCCTTGGCCAGTGTCCTTCCTAAAAAAAAAAAAAAAGTGAGGTAATGTTAGGTTAGGTGTTGCCAGGTGTGGTTAGGTGATTTTAGAATTGTCTCTAAAAATGCTGATACCGTGTATCTCACTCAAACTTATTTCATAGGTTACATAAGTATCTCTTAAAACTGGAATACCATTTTTTTATTCAGACTTGGTTTTCTGGTGTTTATAAACTGGACCTAACCTAACCTAACGACCTTATATAGGTCCTTAACCTCACCTAACCACACTAATCTCATCTAACCTCACCTAATCACACTTAACTACACCTAACCTCAGCAAACCTCACCTAACATTATCTAATCTTACCTAACATTACCTAACCTCATATAACCTTACCTAATTCCACTTAACATTACCTAACCTCACCTAACCTCACCTAACCATACCTAAAATCATCTAACCTCACCTAACCTCAGGTAACCACTCCTATCCACACCTAACCAAATGTAACCTCACTTAAGAATACCTAACCTAACGTAACCTCATAAAACCTTACCTAACCTGACCTAACCACCTAACCTTACTTAACCACAGTTTAACTCACGTAACGTCACCTAACCTCACCAAAACTCAACTAACCACACTTAATCTCACACACCGTCTTGACCTCTCATGTTAATGACATGATCTTTGGCGCTCTTGAGCGGTCTCGGCCAGCATGTTGGCCTTCCCCGACCCCTATTGATAGTGCCCTCAGTATTTTTTTTCTGTTTTCAACTTTTAGTTTTAAGCTCGCCCTAGTGGGATTGTTGTACTTGTGAACACATTTAGCAAGTGCGTGTCGATACATAAAGAATAATGTGTGCTTCACTGCAAACGTACAAATGCAACTACTTCCTGCGCCATAGGCGAGGATCCGGTTACCCATCACCCAACATGATACAGTGCCTTAAGACCTTGAAACTATTTCAAAACCGCGAATCCAGAGAAGGTAAAAGTGTGGTGCGTCCCATCAAGGTAGTGACTTCCAGTGCCAGAGAAGACCGCAGGGTGAAGAGGAAATACAAACACTTTGAAGTGCCGCGTGTGTGGTAAAGTCTTCCCCCCCCTTCTCTTTATTTGACGAGACGTCTTTGGTCAACAAGATGGACGAGTTGATTGTGACGGTGAGTTCTACTTGTGCGGATATTGTGGCGGTTACTGAGGCGTGGCAGATTGTTCCTGAGGTGTGCATGATGCAGGACTACCAGCTCTACCATCACCTCAGGACAGGACGCAGGGGAGGGGGGAGGGTCAGTTTTCTGCAGCTCTGCCCTCAGCCCCTCACACCTACCTGTCAATATTCCTGCCGTAGTAGAGGCCCTGTGGGTGAGAGTTACGCCACCAAGCCATCCCAGCAACACAGCCTATATCATAGTGTGCGTAGTGTACTACCCCCCACACACGCCACCACAGCACTGTTACTCCCCATTCACATCATTGACACTGCTGAAGACCTAAGGGTGAGGTATCCTGTTGCCAAGCTGGTAATCTGTGGGCACTTTAACATATTAGATATCAGCGATATCCTATACCAGCTACACCTCACCAATGTCGTGGACTTCCCCACACACCAGCAAGCCATCCTCGACCTTATATTGACAGACCTAAGCCAGCAGTACTCGTCCACCAAGCCGCTGCCTCCCATGGGATGGAGCACCCACCTCTCCATACTGTGGACACCCACACCCACCACCTCGACCACCCGGTCAGCTGTCACCAGGACCCACCGCCCCATGCCTGACTCAGACATGAGGGAGTTTGGGCAGTGGGTGACACAACACTCGTGGACCGAGGTGCTGGATGTGGAGGACGTCCACTTAAAATGGCACAATTACGTCGCCACCACCACAGAAGCCTTCCACCGCTACTTCCCAACCAAGACCGTCACAGTGCACCCGTTTGATACCCCCTGCATTGCGCCCCACCTTAAAAGACTCATGTGTCAGCGGACCTGGGCGTTCCACTCCTGACCGGTCTTATACAAGAAACTAAGAAACAAAGGGATCAGGGAGATTAAGGCTGCCAAGGCATGATATTACCGGGACAAGATACACCACCTCAAGTTGGCCAACAACAGACAGTAGTATGCTAAGATCAAACCACTGTGTGGCCTACAAAAGCACACTTCATCTCTTCCTTGCACCTCACACCATCTTGCTAATCTCGCAGCTCAGGAGATGAACCATCACTTTGCCTCTATCTGTCAGACCTTTCCTCCCCTCCACACCACTCCGCTTCCAGCCCATCTTCCCGCTCCCTCCCCTCCCCCCCACCTTCCAGGCGATGGATGTTTTTAAGAGAATGCTTAAATTTACATCAAGATCACCACACCCACTGACCATCCTATAAAAATTTACAAGGATTTTCCTGAAGAGCCAGCAACATCGCTATGCTCCATAATAAATGCCTCTCTCTCTCAACACTCCTGCTCCGCGGACTGGAAGACATCTTATGTCACTCTCATTCCCAAAAGCTCCAGTCCACAGTCACTCGTTGACCTCAGGCCAGTCTCTATCACCCCTATCCCTAGCCTTATTTGTGAAGATTTTGTGTATGACTGGGCCTACACCAAAGTTTATAATACCGTGGATATCAGACAGTTTGGCAATATTAAAAGCCACCTTCACCTCCCATTACCTGACCAGCTTCCTTGAATTCATCCACAGCCGCTTGGGCAAGCGAAGCACCTCTCTAGCTGTTGCTTTTCTGAACTTCAAAAAAGCCTTCGATCTTGTTGATCATATTTTTGTCATCAGCAAGGCAATAAGTCTGGGTCTCCCTCCTAACCTGGTAGCGTGGCTAGCCGACTTCCGCTCAGGGAGGCGTCAGGCTGTTCGCTACCAGGGCTCTGTCTCTAATTTCCAACAGCTGACATGTGGGATCTCCCAGGGGACCAAGATGGGTCCACTATGCTTCCTACTCCTGATTAACGACGCAGTCACTGACGCCCCCATCCCTGGAAGTATGAGGATGACTACACCATCAGCATCCCATTCTGCAAAAAGAACCCGGACTACTCGCCACTGCATGCGATCTTGGAGCGACTGCAGAAGTGGACGAAAAAGAGCAGGATGACCATTAACCACAGCAAAACTGTGGTGATGCGTTCCTGTACCTCCTCTTTACCAGTGCCCCCTCCCCAGCTCACGGTGAGCCTGGATTCCCTCCAGATGGTCCAATGTGCCAAGCTTCTCGGAGTCACGGTGGACGACCAGCTGACATGAAAGTAGCATGTCGCCAGCACCGTAAGATCCGCTACTTACAGACTGTACATGCTGCGCAGATTCAGGTCGCTGGGGACGCTGACAGACAAGTTAAGAGGGATGTACCTCAACTTCATCCTCCCCAAAACATATGTATGTCTCCCCAGCGTGGTTCTTCTCCCTCACACACACTCAACAGCTCCAGCTAGAGAGTCTGCAGAAAAGGGCGTGAAGGATCATCCTTGGTCCTGCCTACACAACCTATGATGAAGTCCTGACCATCCTGAGTCTGTTCAGACTATACACCAGGCACCGAGAGGCTTTGGTGAAATTTGGAAGGGGACTTTTGCATCATCCAACTCTCAGACACATGCTGCCGCTTGACGCGCCTCACCCAGTCTGTGCCACCAAACACCACAATAAGATAACGCCCCTAAGGGTGCCGCGCACGGACCGGTACAGACTCACTGCGATTCCCACCATGGTACGAGCCATCAATCAATAGTATTTCGCGTCTAGATTAGACCTAGCTTCAGGATTAATGTTAAGTATTTCCTCACCCCTCTGTGTACATTTTCAGTTTGTAAACTGCCTGAATAATAAGCCATTTATTATTATTATTATTATTATTATTTTTATTATTATTATTATTATTATTATTATTATTATTATTATTATTATTATTATTACTCTTATTATTATTATCATTATTATTATTATTATTATTATTATTATTATTATTATTATTATTATTATAATTCATCTTCTTCTTCTTCTTCTTCTTCTTCTTCTTCTTCTTATTATTATTATTATTATTTTACTCTCACCTAACCTTAACTTAATTCAACTCATCATCATCAATTATCCTCACCTAACCACTTTCAACCTCACCTAACCTCACCTAACAACACCTAACTACACATAACATAATTTACCTCATCCAACCACATCTAACCTCACTTAAACTCGCATAATCTCACCTAACTTCAACTAAACTCATCTTACCACACTTAACCTCACATAACCTCACCTAAACTTACCTTACCTTAACTCACTTATTATCAGTTATCCTCATATAACCTCACCAAACCTCACCCAAGCACACCTAACCTCAACTAACCTCACCTAAATAAGTAACATCATCCAACCACACCTAACCATACCTAGCCTCTCTTAACCTTACCTAACCTCATGTAACCTCACCCAAGTAACCAAACATCACCCTACCTTATCTAACCTCACCTAATCTCACCTAACAATACCTAACTTAACATAACCTCACCTATTGATACCTAACATCTCCTAACCACATCTAACCTCACCTAACCTCAGCTGCTGACAACTAACCGCAATTAATATCACCTAACCTCACTTAACCTCACCTAACCTCACCTAACCTCATGTAACTTCACCTAACTTCAAAATATCCTAATCACTCATACTAATCACTCATAACGTAACCTCATATAACATCATATAACATCCTCTAATCTCAGCTAATATCATCTAACTTCACCTAACCTTACAATCAAATACTTAACCTCATGTAACTTTACCTAACCTTACCTAACATCACTTAACCTTATGTAACCTCACTTAACACTCAACTGTCCTTAACTAATCAATCAGAACCACACCTAACATTACCTAACCTCACCTAATCTCACATACTCGTATCTTTACATAACCGTACTTAACCTCACATAACCTCACATTATCTCAACTAACCTCACGTAACCTCTCATAACCACAACTAACCACACCTAACCTCACCTAACTATAATTAACCATACCTAACCTCATCTAACTTCACCAAGCAAAACTTGTCCTAACCTCACCTAATCTCACTTAAGCATACCTATTCTCACCTAATTACACCTAAATTCACCTAACCTAACTAATCTAACCTAACCTAACCTCACCTAACCTCACCTAATCTCACCTAACCACACATAATCTTACCTAACCTTACCTCACCTAACCTAAGTTCACCTGACCTCACCTAACCTCAAATAACCTCACCTAGGCAAATATAACCTCACTTAGCCTCACCTAAGCACACTTTATGTCATCTAACGTCACATAAGCACATGTAACCTCAGATAAACTCACCTACCATCTCGTAACCTGACCGAATTCACCTAACCTTAATTTCTCCCACTTAGCCTCACCTAACTTACCTTAATTTCTACTAATCTCACTTAATCGCACATGACCTTACCAAACCTCACCAACCCTCACCTAACCTTCTAACCTTACCTAACCTCAGCTAACTTCTCCTAAAACACCTAATATTACCTAACCTCTTCTAACACACCTCACTATATCCTACCTAACTTTTAGTAACCTTAGCTAATCTCACCCAACTTTACGTAATCACACATAGCCTCACCTAACCTCACCTAACCTAACTGATCCTCACCTAACCACATCTAATCATAGCTAACCTCACTTAACCTCACATGACCTCACCTAACCACACCTAATATCACCTAACCTCTCCTAATTTCATCTAACCTTACCTAAGTCAAATAACCTCAACTAATTACACTCAACCTCACCTTACCTCATCTAACCTCATCTAACAACACACCTAACACCATATAACCTCACCTAACCACAGGTAACCTCATCTAACCTTACTTAACCTCATATTACCTTTCCTAACCTCATCTATTCTCACCATACAACACACAACCTCACTTAATCTCAGCTAACCACAGCTAATCTGACCTAACCTCACCTAAAGACACCAAACTACAATTAATCTCTCCTAACCTCACCTAAACTCTCCTAACCGCACCTAACCACATCTAATCATTAACCTCACCTACCTTCTCCTAACCTCAGGTAGCCTTTAGTAAACTAACTTCAGCACACCTAACCTCACATAACATTAGCTAACAGCACCTAACCTTACATAATTATAAATAACCTTACCTAACTTCTCTTGACTTCTCCTAGACACACCTAACCTCACCAAACCTCACCATATAACCACACCTAACCGCATGTAACGTCGACTAACCAAAGGTAACCTCAACTAACCTCATCTAACATTACTTATTCATACCTACCCATAGGTAACCTCACCTAACCTCACCTAACCACTCCTAACCTCATCAAACATAACTTAACCACACCTAACACACTTAATTTCACCAAACCTCACTTAACCTCACCTAACCACACCTAACCTCAACTTAAATCAACTAACCGCACCTAACCAACAATAGTATCATCTATCCTCACCTAACCTCTCCTAACAACATTCTTACGTCACGTTACGTAACCTAATGTGAGCACAAATAATATAAACTAATATCACCTTACCACATATAACCTCACCTAACCTCACCTAACAGGACCTAACCTTATATAACATACCTAACCTCACCTTACCTCTCTTCAACTCACCTAATTTCACCTCATTTAATCGCACCTAAAATTTACCTAACCTAACCTAACAACACCTAACCACACCTTACGTCACATAACCTCACCTAACACACATAATCTCACTTAACCTAAACAAACCTCACATAACCTTACTTAACCTCACCTAACTTTACATAGCTTCACCAAACCTTATCTAACTTCATCTAACCGCACTTAATAAAAACTAATCTTACCTAGCCATACCTAATATCAGCTAACTTCATCTAAACTTATGTAACATCACTTAACCTCACCTAAACTTAGCTGACCTCAACTAACCTCACCTATATTCACCTTACCACACCTAACCTCACCTAGCTATACCTGATTCTATGTAACAAAACTTAACCTTACTAAACCTCACAGAACCTCACCTAACTTCTCCTAACCACACCTTACCTCACTTAACCTCATCCTTATCCTCACCTAACATAACCTAACCTATGCTAAACTCAACTAACCTTACCTAATCACACCTGACCTCACCTAACCTCGCCCAACATCCCCTAAGCACACATAAACTCACTTAACCTCAATCTACACGTTACCTTACCGTTCATCACCTAACCACACCTAAGCTCACATAACCTCACTTAACCACACTAAACCACACCTAATCACATCTAACCTCACCTAACCTCTCCTAACAAAACATAATCTTATCTAACTTCACTTAACCTCACCTAACTTTACCTAACATTACCTAAAACTTAGCGAAGCTCACCTAATCTCAATTAACAACACCGAACCTCTCCTGTACTCAGATAACTTCTCCTAACGACATATAACCTCACCTAACGACACTTAACCTCACCTAACCTCACATAACCATACCTAACCACTCTTAAAATTATCTAACCTCACCTAACCACATCTAAGGTGTCCTAAACTCACCTAACTTCACCTAAGTAGCTGTCCTAAACTCACCTAACTTCACCTAAGTACACATAACCTAACCTTACTTAGGCACACCTAACATAATTTAACCTCACTCTTAAGCACACCTAACCTCACCTAACCTCAAATAACCTCACCTGACCTCACCAAACCTTACCTAACCTCATGTTACCATACATATCCACTCATAACCTCACCTAGACTCACTTCAACTTACCAGCCCTCACCTAAAATCTCAAAACCTTACCTCACTAAATCTCAAGTAACTTTACCTAACTTCAACTAACCTCACCTAAACTACCTAACCTCACCGAACCTCTCCTAGCTACACCTAACCACATATATTCATACCAATCTTCACCTAACCTCACTTAACCAAACCTGACCTCACCTAACCTCACTTGAACTCTCCTATCCATATCTAACCACACCTAACCTCACCTAACCAAACCAAACCGCAACTATCCTCACCAAACATCTCCTAATCTCTCCAAACCACACCTAACATCACCAAAACTCGCCAAATCTCTCCTAACATTATGTAACGTCATATAAGCATGCCTAACCTCACCTACCCTCACCTATCATCACTTACTCTCTCCAAACCTCACATAACCTAACATAGCCTCACCTAAGTTACCTAACCTCATCTAGTCACACCTAACCTCACCTAATCACACAAAATTACAACTAATTTCACCTAACCTCACCTAACAATATGTAACATCACCTAGCTAGCCTCATGTAACCTCACTTAATCTCAGCTAACCTCACCTAACCTCACTTAACCTAACCAAACCTAACGTAACTTAAATTAACCTAGCTTCACCTAATCTCACCTAATTTCAAGTAATCTCACCCAACCTCACTTAACCATACCTAACCTCTTCTAGCCTCTAGCCTCACCTAACATCTCTTATCCTCTCATTACCACTCCAAAACACACTTAACCTCATCTAACCTAAGCTAACCAAACCTAACCACTTCTAGCATTAAGTAACCTCACCTAACTTCACCTATCCCCACCTAAACACACCTAACCTCAAGTTAATGTCACCTAAGCACACAAAACCTCAACCAACCTTACCTAACCTCACCCAAACACACCCATCCTCTCTAACCTCACATTCCTATACATAATCTTACTTAAGGACACATAACCTCCTCTAACCTCATCTAAGCACACCTAACATTACCTAATCTCACATAACCTTACTTAATCTCACTTAACCTCACCTAAGCTCTCCTAATAACACCTAACCATCCCTACCCACAAATAACACAATCTAACTTCTCTTAACCAAAGTTGACCTTAATGAAACTCACCTAAGCTCCTCTAACCACACTTAACCAAACCTAACCTTAAATAATCACACCAAACCAGAACTATCCTCACCTAATATGACCTAACATCTACTAACCACACATATTTACACTTAATCTCAACTAACGTCACATAACCTGTTACAAACTTCCCTAAGCAAACTTAAACTCTCCTAACCTCACCTAACCACACCTAAAAACTTACCTAACCTCAATTTACCTCAGCTAAACACACCTAACCTCATCTAACAACATCTAACCTCATCTAAATTTACCAAACCTAACCTCACTTAAGCAATCACACCCTCAAAAAACCACACCTAATCACACCTATCCTTACCTAATCTCACATAACCCAAACAATCCTTACCGAACCTCATATTATCTCTCTTTACAACACTTATCCACGCATAACCTCACCTAGCCTTACCTAACCTTACATAACCTCTCCTAACCTCACCTAGACATGAACTAACCTCACATAACCACATGTAACTTCACTTAACCTCACCTCACCTCATTTAAACCTCTCAATCTCACATAACCTCTCCTAACCGAACCTAACCACACCTAGCAGTACCTAACGTCATCTAACCTCAGCTAATCTCACCTAACTTCTCCTAGCCACACCTAACCACAACTAACCTCACTAGACATCACCAAACCTCTCATAACCTAGCAAAACCTAATATAAGCATTCCTTACCTGACTTAACCTCACCTAACTTCACCTAATCACACCTAACCTCAACTAATTACACCTAATCACACCTAATCTCACCTCAGCTAACCATACCTATCCTCAGTTAAACTCATCTTGCCTCAGCTCACCTTACATAACCTCATCTAGCCTTACATAACCTGACCTAATATTATCTAACCTCACCTAACCTTATAATTATAACACAGCCTCACCTAACCATATCTAGCGTTACTTAACCTTATGTAACCTCACATAATCTCAGCTCACCTCACCTAACCTCACCTTACCTCAACTTAACTTAACCAAATATAACCTAACTTAACATAACTTCACCTAACCTCACCTAATCTCAGGTAACCTCTCCTAACCTTAATTAAACTAACCTGACTTCATGTAACCTCAGTTAACCTCAGCTAACATCACCTAACCTCTCATAACCCTCATCCCATACCGCACCTAACTTCTCCCAAACACACCTAACCTGCCCTAACCTTATCTATCCTCACCTAAGGATGCCTAAACTCACCTAATAACACTAAAAAATCATTAACCTTATCCAGTCACCCTAAGCACACCTAACTTATGTTAACACCACTAAACAACAGCTAAAAAAAAACCTAACCTAACAAAACCTCATCTAACTTCACCTAAGCAAACCTAACCATAACTAACCTCATATAAACTCACCTAATCCCACCCACAAGGTCACAAATCCTCACCTTCCCTAACCAAAACCTACTTAAGCACACTTAGCCTCACCTTACGTCAACTAAGCACACCTAACATCACCTAACCTCATATAACATCACCTACCCTCACTTAACCTCACCTAACCTCTCCTAATCACAACCTAACAGTCCCTATCCACACCTAACCTCACCTAACTTCTCTTAACCCAACATGACAATAATTAACATCACATAAACTCTCCTAACCACATCCAAACACACCTAACCTCACCTAATCACACCAAACCAGAACTCTCCTCATCTAATCTTACTTGACTTTTCTAACCACACCTAGTTATACTTAAACTCACCTAACCTCAACTAACCTCTCCTAACCTCACCTAACCACAACTAACCTATCTTAACCTCGTCTCACCTTACCTAACCTTACCTAACTCCCATATCACATCACCTAACCTCATGCATCCACACATAACCTTACCTAACCTCACCTAACTAGTTCTAACCTCACCTAACGTCTTCTAACTCCACCTAACTTCACCTAACATCACATAATTTACCTGACCTCATCTAATCACACCTAACCTCACTTAACCTCACCTAACCACACATAACCACACCTAATGACATGTAACCTCACCTAACCACACCTAACATCACCTAACCTCACCTAATTATAGCTAACATCACCTAAGCTCAAGAAAAATTAACTCCATCTAACCTCACCCATACTCACCTAACCACACCTAACCTCATCTAACCTCACCTTACCTTATATTAACACACTTATTCTCACCTATCTTTAAAGAACCACACCTAACGTCATCTAACATTAACTAACCACACCTTACCTCACCTAACCAATACTAACCACCCCTAACCTAACCTAACCTCACCTAACCTTTCCTAACAACAACTAACCTAACATAACCTCATGTGGGTTCTCCTAACCTAACCTAACCTCACTTAACCTAACCTAACCCCAACTAACCTCATCTAATAACAACTAACCTCACCTAAACTCTCTAAAGTCTAAAACCTCACCCAAGTCACCAAACCTCACTTAATCACACCTAACCTCAACTAACCTTAGCTAACTGAAGCACATATCATCTAAATTCAACTATCCTGACCTAACCACACCTAACCACAACTAACCTCATATAACCTCTCCTAACCATACCTACCATCACCTAATGTAACCTAACCTCAGTTAATATCACCTAACCTCAACAAAACTCACTTATCCTTACCAAACTTCACCTAACCTATGCTACCCTTACCTAATATTCACATAACTTAACAAATCCTACACTAACCACACATAACATCACAACCTCAACTAACCACATCTAACCTCACCTAACCTCACCTATCCTGATTGAACAACACCTAACCTTACCTAACCACACCTAACGTCCCTTAACCTCACCTATCCTCTCCTAACAGCACATAATCACAATTGACCTAACCTAACCACATCTAACCTTAACTAACTTAACCTGATAACACCTAAACTCACATAGCATCACCTGACTTAACCCAGTCTAACCTAACCTCATGTTATGAAACATAACCAACCAAAAATAACCTCTCCTAAAGTTACCAAACCTGTCCTAACCATTCCTAATATCACCTAACATCACCTAACCCCTACTTAACCTTACCTAACCTCACCTAACTTTAACTAATCTCACTTAACCTTACCTAACCTCACCTAACTTAACCTAACTTCACCTAACCTCACTTAACCTTACATAACCACATTTAACCTCACCTATCCTCGCCTAACCTCTCCTAACCACTACTAAACACACCTAACCTTACTTAATCTTACTTAAACACACCTAACCATACCTAGTATTACCCAACATCACATAACATCACCTAACCTGTCCTAATTTCACCTAACACAATCTTACCTAAGCACACCTTACCTCATCTAATCTCACCTAAGCAACCCTAACCTTCCTTAACCTCACCGAACCTCTCATAAGCACACCTAACCTTTCCTAACCTCACCTTACCATACCTAAATTCATCTAACTTCACCTAACCTCACCTAAACATACCTAATATCACCTAACCACACCTAACCTCACCTAAACATACCTAATCTCACCTAGCCACAACTAACCTTACCTAAGTACATCTAACCTCACCTAAGCACACATAACTTGAAGTAAACTCGCCTAAACTCACCTATGAACACTTAACCTTACCTTACATCACCTACACTTGCCTAACCTCATTAAACCTAAACCTCACCTAACAGGAAAACTAGTCTTACCTAAGCACACCTAAACACACCTAACCTCACATAACCTAAACTAACCTGACCTAATCTCATATTACAACAGCATTCCACACCTAACCTCACCTAGTTTCACCTAGCCTGACCTAAGCTCACCTAATCTCATGAAACTTCACCTAACCAGAACTACCCCCACTTAACCTAACTAAACCTCTCCTAACCATACATAATCACACATATCCACTGCTAACAACCTTTCTTAACCTCTCTTAACCAAACCTGACCTCAATTAACATAACATAAACCCTACTAACCACAAGTTACAACAACTAACCTCACCTAACCACACCAAACCACAATTAACCTCACTTAACCTCAACAAACAGCTAATAACCAGACCTATACATATCTAACTTCACCTAAACTTACCTATCCTCTCCTAACCTCACATAACCTTATCTAAGCATGCCTAACCTCATATAACTTACCTTACCTAGCATCACTTAACCTCTCCTAACCTCACATAACCAAACATAACATCACCTAAGTCACCTAACCATACCTAATCACACCTGACATCACCAAATCACACATAATCACATCTAGCCTAACCTAACCTCACCTAACTTTCCCTAACCTCACCTAACCATACCTAAACACACTTAAACTTTATATAACCACATATAATGTCACCTAACCTCGCCTAACCTTACCTAATCTCAAATAAGCTCACGTAACCTCAGTTAACCTTACCGAATCTAACTAACCTAACCTAACTTCAACTAACCTCACCTAATCACACCTATCCTCTAAAAAACTCACTAGCCTCACCTAACCTTTCCTAACGTCTCCTATCCTCAGCTAACGTACCCTAACCTCACCTGACCCCACCTAACCTCATATTACCACACCTAATCTCATCTAACAGCACCTAACCTCACCCAAACTCTCCTAACCTTACATAACTTCTAACCAAACCTAATTTACCTAATCGCAGCTAACGTAACATAACCACTCCCAACCAAACTTAACCTCATATAACCTCACCTAACCACACCTAACATCACCAAACCTCACTCAGAGTCACCTGATCACACCTAACCGCACCTAATCTCACCTAACCTCAATTAACCTCACCTAACCTCACCGAACCTAACCTCAGCTATTATCACTTAACATCACTTAACATCACCTAACATTACTTCACAAACCTCACAAGCTCACATAACCTTAGCTAAAATCACACAACTTCACCTATCCTTCACTAACCACACCTAACCACATCTAACCTCACATAACTTTACCTAATAACATCTAACCTCACCTAATCTTACCTAACCTTACCCAACCTAATGTAACCTCACCTCACCACACATAATGTGACTTAACCTTTCCTAACTTCACCTAACCTCACCTAACCATACCTAAAGTCACCTAACCTCATCTATCATAAAATAACCTCACTTAACCTTACCTAACCTCACCTAACTTTAACAAATCTCACCTAACCTCACCTAACTATACATAACATTACCTAACCTTACATAACCACACCTAACCTCATTAAATTTCACCTATCCTCACCTAACAACACATAATCTCACCAAACATCACCTAAATACAACAAACCTCACCTAAACTACCCTAAGTCACCTAATCTCACCTAATCAAATCTAACATCACATATCTCAAATAACCATACCAAGTTACACCCAACCTCACCTAAACTCACCTACCTCACCTAAACTTACCTAATCTTAGCTAACCTTACCTAGAGTCACATAATCACAGGTAACCACACCATCTAACATCACCTAAATATGCATAAAACAACTTAACCTCACCTAACCTCAGCAAATATCATCTAACCTCACCTAATCTTACCTAACCTTGCTCAACCTCTTTTAACCCTACCTAACCCCACCTTAGCATTACCTAACCTCACCTTATCTCACTTGATCTTAAGTAAAATCACATAAGATCACCTATTCTCAACTAACCACACCTAACCTCACTTAACCTCATCTAATCATACCTAACGTTTCCTAATCTCAACTAATTTTACCTATCATCACCGAACATCATCCCCTTTCCCAATGTCACTTAAGCACACCTAAACTCATATAACTTCACCTAAGCACACTTAACTTCACCTAACCTCACAAAACTTCAACTCACTACATCGAACTTCACTTAACATCACCTTACCATACCAACTGACACTTAACCTCACACACCCTTACCTAACCACCAAACCTCACATAACTTCACCTAACCACACCTTAACTCCCCTAATCTCTTCTAAGCACACTTATCTCCACCTATCCAAACAAAACCTAAAGTAACCTCACTTAACCTCACTTAACCACGCCTAACCTCATCTAACCTTTCTTAACCACATCTAACCACATATAACCACACCTAAACTCACATAACCACACCTAACGACACCTAACCTCACCTAACTTCTCCTAGCCTTACCTAACCAAACCTAAATTCACCTAAGTCACCTAACCACACCTAATCTCACCTAATCTCACTTAACCACACATAACCATACCTAACCTCACCTAGCCATACCTAGAATCACCTAACCTAACATAACCTTACTTACCTCTACTAACCTCTACTAACCTTACCTAACTTAACCTAAATTTACCTAAGTCACCTAACCTCATGTAACATAACCCAATCAAACCTAACATTAACTAATCACACCTAACCACATCTAACCTTACATAACCTCACCAAACCTTACCTAACCTCACTTAACACCTAACCTCATCTAACCTCACTTAACCTTTCTTAAACTCTCCTAATCACACCTAACCTCATCTAACCTCACCTAACCACATCTAAAATATACCTAAACTTACCTAACCTCACCTATCATCTAAACGCTCTTAACCTCACCTATCCTCACTTAACCTCTCCTATCCTCACCTAACCTTACCTAAGCACACCTAACCTCACCTAACATTACCTATTCCTACCTAATCTCACATAAACACACCTAATATCACCTGACCTCATTTAACCACAGCTGACCTCATTTAACCTGGTAGATTTTAACGTTTAACAAAGTATGCCTAACCTCACTTTACCTCACAAAGCCTCTCTTAACGTAATTAAACCTAACTTAAACTTACCTAAGTCACCTAACTTAACCTAATCTCACCTAATCTCATATAATAACACCTATATACACTTAATATTACCTAACCTCACATAAACACACATCATCTCACTTAACCTCACCTAAACTCAGCTAAACTCACCAAAACACCTGTTTCTAACCTCGCCTAACCACACCTAACCATACCTAGCCTCACTTAGCCATACATAACGTCACCTAACTCACTTATCCTCAACTAACCTCTACTAATATTAAAAAAACCTCACCGAACCTTACCTAACGTCATTTAACCTCACCAAACCTCACTTAATTTTACCTAACCTCAACTAACCTCACCATACCTCACCTAACAAACTTAATTTCATCTAATCTCATGTAACCTCACTTAACCTTATCTAACCTCATGTATCCTATCGTAATCTATCCTCATGTATCCTAACGTAACTAACTACACTTAATCTCATCTAACTATACCTAACCTCATCTAACCTTAACTAACCATTCCTAACCTCACAAAATTTCCTAACTACACCTAACCTCATCTAACCTCACCTAACCACACTTCACGACACCTAATTTCACGTAACCAAACTTATTAAAATCTAACCTGTCCTAACATCACCTAACCTTAGCTAAGTAAACATAACCTCACCTAACCTCACTTAATCCTCTAAGCATAACTTATATCACCTAACCTCAACTAACCTCACCTCAGCACACCTAACCACACCTAACACCACCTAATCTCACCTAACCATACATAACCTCACCTAACCTCACATAAACACACCTAACCTCAACAAATAACACCTATTCTGACCTAACTTTACCTAACCTCCCATAATCGCACCTAACTTCACCTAACCTCACCTAAAAAGACCTAAGCACACCTAACCTAACATAACCTTACCTAATCACACCTAACCTCATCTATCCTCATATTACCTCACTTCACTTCATCTAACCACACCTAACCTCAATTTACCTCAACTAACCTACCTTAACTTCACCTAAGGAAATCTAACCTCGTCTATCCTCACATTACCTCACTTCACTTCATCTAACCACACTTAACCTCAATTTACCCCAACTAATCTCTTTTAGCAACACCTAATCATAATCAACCTCATCTAAGTTCACCTACCCACACCTAAACACAACTAACCTCAACTAACCTCACCAATCATCTTCTAAACATACCTAACTTCACCTATCCTAACATAACCTCTCCTAAACTCACCAAAATTCGAATAAGCACACCTAACCTCACCTAACATCACCTACCCTCACATAAAAACACATGACCTCAATTAACCTCATTTAACAATACCAAACCTTTCCTAATCTCTTGTAACCTCATCTAAATTAAACTAACCTAACATAACCTAAGCTAAACACACCTAACTTCACCTATCCTAACATAAACTCTTCTAACATCACCTAATTTAAAAAAAAGCACACCTAACCTCACCTAAATTCACCTAACCATATATAACCTCATATAACTGCATCTAACCTCACCTGACCTCACCTAACCTCTGTAAACTCACTCAATCTCACATAAGTATGCCAAACCTCACTTAACATCATGCAGCATCTCCTAACCTCACCTAACCTAACCTAACATCACCTAAGTCACCTAACTCTACCAGGGCTCACCTTATCTCGTTTAATCACACCAAACCACACCTAACCTTGCCTAACCTCACCTAACAACAACTAACTTCACATAACCTCACATGACTTTAACAAATTTCACCTAATATCCCTTAACTTCAAGTAACCTCAGTTAATTACTCCTAACCTCACCTAACCATACCTAATATCACCTAACCTCACTTACCCTCAGCAAACATCTACTAAACTCATCTAACCTCACTGAACTTTACCTAAGGTCACATAATCCCACCTAACCTCACCTAACCTTACTTAACCTAACTTAACCTCACTTATCCTCACCTAACCACATATAACCTGACCAAACCTCACCTAACCACACCTAACCTTATATAACCTCATATAATCTAATTTAACCTCATTTAATTTCACCTATCCTCTCCTATCCACACTTAACAATGTAACCTCACATCACCTAACCTAACCACATCTAATCTCACCTAACTTACCTAACCATACCAAACCTCACCTAACCTCACCTAACCTTATAACCATATTAACCAAATCAAATCTCACTTAACCACACTAAATTTCACCTAAACTCACCTAACTTTACCATACTTCCCATAAACTCCCATAAACTTTCATAACCTTGGCTGAATTTACATACCCACCTAATTTCACATATCCTCTCATAAACACCTGACCACCTATTTTCACCTAACCCCTCCTAACCTCACCCAACCTCGAATAAGCTCACATAATCTCACCTAAATTCATCTATTCCTTCTTAAACTTACCTAACCTCATCTTAACATAACCTCACTTAAATTCATTGTACCATACATAACATTACCTAACCTCTTCTAATCTCACCTAACATTAAGTAATCTTAACTAACCTAACCTAAGTCACCTAACCTCACATAATATTATGTAATATTATTTAATCTCACCTAACCTCAACTAATCACAACTAGCCACACATAACCACATGTAAACTCACATAATCACACCTAACCTTACCTAATTTCACCCAACCTCATATAACCACACTAAACATTACCTAACCTCACTTAACTATACCTAACCTCACCTACATTAACTCACTAACGTTACCTAACCTCCCATAATTTCATCTAACCACACCTAACCTCACTTAACCTAACATCACCTAAGTAAACTTAACCATAAATAACCTCACCTAACCTCACATAAACACACTTTACTTCACATAACATCATTTACCCTTACATAACATCACTAATACACACCTAACCTCATAAAACCTCCCCTAAGCACAGCTAACCTCACCTAAACTCACATAACTTCACCTAGCCTTACCAAACCTCACCTAACCTCACCTTTCTACACCTATCCACATCTAACCTCATCTATCATCATCAAACCTCAACTAGCTTTATTTTACCTCTCCTAACCTTACCTAGCCTCACCTAACCTCACCGAATCTCATATAGCCTCACCTAACTACACTTAACCTCACCTAACATCAACTAACCTCAACTAAACTCTCCTAACCATACCTAATGACACTTAACACCAACCAACAACATCAAACACAACTAACCTCACGTAACCTCTTCTAACCACACTTAACCAGATATAATCTGACCAAACATTACCTAACCTCTCATAACCTCACCTAACCTCACCTAACCATGCCTAACCTCACCTAATCTAATCTAATCTCACATAACCACGCCTAACCTTACCTAACCTAAACTATCCTCACATATATCACCTAATCTCACATAATCACACTTAACCTCTCCTAATGACACTAACACTCATGTAATCTCACCTAACCTCACTTATAAACACCTAATCTCTCTTAACCTCACCTAACCTCAGCTAACCTCACCTAATCTTATCTAATGAAACAAACTTATCTAACCTGAGCTAATGACACCTAACCATACCTAACCACACCAAACCTCAGCTAAGCTTATGTAATGTCTTCTAATCTCACCTACCCTCACCTAATCTTAGCTAACCTCACCTAACTTCACTTATCTTACCGAACCTTACCGAACCTAACCTAACATAACCTATCTACACATAGCCTGACCGAATAACACCTATTAACACCTAACCTCACATAGCCTTATCAAACCTCCCCTAACCTCTCCTAATGTCTCCTAGCCTCACCTAAACTCACTTAACCTCACCTAACCTTACCTAACCATAACTAACATCATGTAAACTAACCTATCCACACTTAACCTAAGTTAATCTCACCTAACCTCATCTAACCACACCTCATCTAACATCACATAACCTCTCCTAACCACACCTAATCACACCTAACACCATCTAACCATACCTAACAAAACCTAACCTCAACTAATCTCACCTATCCTCACCTAACCTCTCTTAACAACCACTAACCACACCTAACCTCATCTAACCTTACCTAACCACACTACCTCACTTTATCTCTCCTAATCTCACCTAGCCTCACCTAACCTTACCAAATTTACATTACTTCTCTTAATCACACCTAACTCATCTAACCTTATGTAACCACACCTAATCTCACCTATCCTCACTTAACCACCCATAACCTAACCTTACCTAACCTCAACTAACCTCACCTAACCTAACAAAACATCACCTAACAATTAACCTCACTTAACCACACATAACCTCACCTAACCTCTCTTAACGTCATTTAATCTCACATAATCTCACCTAAGTCACCTAACCTCACTTAATCATACCTAACAATATCTAACCTCACCTAAACTAACCTAACCTTACCTAGCTACAACTTACCACACATACCTTATGTAACCTCTCCTAACCATTCTTAACCTCATCTAACCTCAGCTAATATCACCTAACCTCATATTCCCCCCTTCAACATTAGCTAACCTCATCTTAACTCACTTAACCTCAGCTAACATGACCTAACCTCACATTATCCCAGTGAACATTACCTAAAATCATCTTAACTCATGAAACCTTATGTAACCTCACATAACCTCACCCATCCTGAAGTTACCACAGTTAAGCTCACCTGACCTCACCTAACCACAACTAAACTCACCTAACCTCACGAAATCTCGCGAATCATAACAAAACCACACCAAGCATCACCTAATAACATCTAATCTCACCTAACCACACCAAACCTCTCCTAACCACACCTAACCACACCTGACATCACTTAACTTAACTTATTGTTAATCTGTCACTGGAACTGTAAAAACACCCTTAAAAACCTGCGTCAGTTCAACTAGAGCCTTTTAAAAGCGTGTTTCTCCTGTCAGTAATGCAGAAATGTTGTTAATATGTCACTGGAACTGTAAAAACACCCTTGAAAACCTGCGTCACTTCAACTAGAGCCTTTTAAAAGTGTTTCTCCTGTCAGTAATGCAGAAATGTTGTTAATATGTCACTGGAACTGTAAAAAACACCCTTGAAAACCTGTGTCACTTCAACTAGAGCCTTTTAAAAGCGTTTCTCCTGTTAGTAATGGAGAAATGTTGTTAATCTGTCACTGCAACTGTAAAAACACCCTTGAAAACCTGCGACACTTCAACTAGAGCCTTTTAAAAGCATTTCTCCTGTAAGTAATGCAGAAATGTTGTTAATCTGTCACTGCAACTGTAAAAACACCCTTGAAAACCTGCGTCACTTCAACTAGAGCTTTTAAAAGCATTTCTCCTGTCAGTAATGTAGAAATGTTGTTAATATGTCACTGCAACTGTAAAAACACCCTTGAAAACCCGCGTCACTTCAACTACAGCCTTTTAAAAGAGTGTTTCTCCTGTCAGTAATGCAGAAATGTAGTTAATGTGTCACTGGAACCGTAAAAAACACCCTTGAAAACCCGCGTCACTTCAACTAGATCCTTTTTAAAGCTTGTTTCTCCTGTCAGTAATGCAGAAATGTTGTTAATATGTCACTGCAACTGTAAAAACACCCTTGAAAACCTGCGTCACTTCAACTAGAGCCTTTTAAAAGCGTGTTTCTCCTGTCAGTAATGCAGAAATGTTGTTAATATATCACTGCAACAGTAAAAACACCCTTAAAAACCTGCGTCACTTCAACTAGTCTTTTAAAAGTGTGTTTCTCCTGTCAGTAATGCAGAAATGTTGTTAATCTGTCACAGTTCACACACAACAGCACAACAGCAAGTGTAACAGCAAGCTGAGTCTATGCAGTCTAGTTATGTTAGGTTAACTTAGGTCAGGTTAGAGCACTAGTGTCGACGTGGGGTCCCCGGCTGGCTGGCGTCTGGCAGGTCTGCATTGCCAGATGTGTATTTTTCTTGCAGTGTTACCAGGTCAGGTGAGGATACCACTCTCTCTCTCTCTCTCTCTCTCTCTCTCTCTCTCTCTCTCTCTCTCTCTCATTATAGCTGTTGTGTTTATGCATGTATGTGAGAGAGAAAGAGAGAGAGAGAGAGAGAGAGAGAGAGAGAGAGAGAGAGAGAGAGAGAGAGAGAGAGAGAGAGAGAGAGAGAGAGAGAGAGAGAGTTAAGGTATGGTTGGTTTGGCTTGCTGTGCCTCTCCCAGTGACAGCCTACACAGGCCACAGACATGGACAGCCTTGGGTCACTAAGAGCGCTTCTAATGTTTAAAATGTGTCAATCTTGTTACTCTGTCAGTGGACGCGTCACAGGAGCCGTAACACCCGCGTCACTTCGTCTTAGAGTAGCGGTGGTGGTGGCGCGGACTTGTGTGACACTCTGGTGCAAAATGTGTCCCTAGATCTTGCTTTGTCTGCCATTTCTTGCACGATAATGATTCAAAGGCTGTTAGCTTTGCAGTTGTGTTGGTTCCCTGTTTAAGTAATTTTGTAACGTGGAACAAGAAGAAGAAGAAGAGGAGGAGGAAGAAGAGGAAGGCTGAATGTAAATGAAGTGAAGGGAAGACAAACGTACAGACACAGAATAAGGAAGGAAATAAAAGGCAATGAACACTGACACGACACACACACACACAAACACACAGAGGGAGGTTAACAAACACCTGCTTTTCTCTCTTATTTCAGGTGTGTGCGTGCGTGTGTGCGCAGGTGGAGGTAGAGGAGGGAGGGGCGCATGGGTGGGCGGCGGTCCCTGCCTCACCTGAGTTCTGGGAGTGGAGGAAATTGAAAGAGTGTCACTGGTCACCGAACCCTTCTGTCCGCCATCACGGTTCTTGTAAACAACGCCAAGAGACCGCTAGGGCAAACACTTTTCTTCTATCTTCACTATCACTGTCCTGTTACTATTTTACTGTGCATTATTAAATTCAGTGTATTTTTTACAAGTACTGTGATGTTTTCTTTGGTCTTAATCGTCTAGTTCTCTTTCTTGTAATATATAGTAACTCATGTCTACGCTTCTGTCTCCATTAACACCATTTTGTTACTAATTTCCTATGCATCGGTGATCATTTACTTCTGCTACTTACTTCTTATGTACATGTTATGTATAAACTTCTAGGCAAAGAATAAATGAAATGTTAAAGAGACCGCCGGGTTAAAGCATTCTTCCTTGTTTCCTATTGAGAAGTCTGTCTTTGAAATTACGGCATCAAAATAAATTATGCTTTGCCTACTTGAGAACCACGTCTTTTATTTCAGAATTATGATAAAGTTAACAGCATTCCAATATGTAATCGCTAAGAACATTTCAGCGTTTGCTAGTACTGATCAGTGAATACAAAAGTTTTAGACTGGGATTTCATTAATGCATTTGTAGTACGCATTTGCAGTACGCATTTGCAGTATGTGTTTGCAGTATGTGTTTGCAGCATGTGTTTGCAGTATGTGGTTGCAGTATGTGGTTGCAGTATCTGGTTTAGGGCACAACTTTAAGCTTCTGTCTTGAAAGAACGAAGTGAAAGGGGAAGAGTAAAGTTGGACAGAGCAATGATGAACTGGAGGGCTCCATCACGGCCGTAATTACTGCTAATGTACTTGTGAGAGAAGGAAATAAGTAAATGAATCATTAATATGTAAAAAACCGCGACTGTTATACAAAGACAAGCAAAAAGGCTGTGGTCAGTGTGACAGCAGATGCAACAAAGATGAACATTGTCAACAGAATATGCATGCTAAGTGTTCTGTGGAAATGTGCAAAGCATTCGTGCATGTAATTTCGTTGTGTTATTCCGGCGTGCAGGTACATTGGCTTGTAGTGTAAGGCTCGGCTGTGTATCCTGTGTGTGGAGGCGTGTGAGGAAGTGCTGAGTGAACTGAATCACCAAGCCCGCTACACGTGTGGCGCTGCCTCTTTGTTGAACACTTTGTCCTCTCAACACCACTGTTTTCCAAGGCCAGAGAGGTGACTCGGCGGGTTCTCAAGGGCGTTTCTCCTGTTGACAATGTAGAAATGTTGTTAACTTGTCACTGAAGTCGTAAAAGATCCCTTGAAAACCTGTAGCTTCAGCTAACACAGCCTTTTGAGAGTAGGTGGAACTCCACAGTCTGTGTCTGTTAGTGGGCCATGCTGTCACCTGTCAGCTTTCCACCTACATACACTGATGCATGGACTTCATAAATGACACACCTTGGAAAAGTAACCTGTTCACTGCTTTCCGTGTTGGTGAGGCAACGCTTCATCAGCACTGGCAGCAGCTGTCAAGAGTTGGTGAGGTAGGCGGCGGGTGGCGCGGCGCCTCGTGGAGCAAGGCTGGAGGTGACAGGCCACGGGTGGAGCTTCCTTGATCTGTGCACCGGCCAAGGGCAACTATATTAAATAAAAACAATAAATCAACAAAAAATGCCCACTGAAGTGCCGGTCCCCGAATAGAGTCAGAAGCGGTAGTCAAAAATTGAAGGATAAGTGTGTTGAAGCCTCCCTCCTGAAAGAGTTCAAGTCACAGGAAGGAGGAAATACAGAAGCAGGCAGGGAGTTCCAGAGTTTACCAGAGAAAGGGAGGAATGACTAAGAATACTGGTTAACTCTTGCATTGGGGAGGTGGACAGAATAGTGGTGAATGACTGAGAATACTGGTTAACTCTTGCATTGGGGAGGTGGACAGAATAGTGGTGAATGACTGAGAATACTGGTTAACTCTTGCATTGGGGAGGTGGACAGAACAGTGGTGAATGACTGAGAATACTGGTTAAGTGTTGCATTGGGGAGGTGGACAGAACAGTGGTGAATGACTGAGAATACTGGTTAAGTGTTGCATTGGAAAGGTGGACAGAACAGTGGTGAATGACTGAGAATACTGGTAAAGTGTTGCATTGGGGAGGTGGACAGAATAGTGGTGAATGACTGAGAATACTGGTTAAGTGTTGCATTGGAAAGGTGGACAGAATAGTGGTGAATGACTGAGAATACTGGTTAACTCTTGCATTGGGGAGGTGGACAGAATAGTGGTGAATGACTGAGAATACTGGTTAAGTGTTGCATTGGGGAGGTGGACAGAACAGTGGTGAATGACTGAGAATACTGGTTAAGTGTTGCATTGGGGAGGTGGACAGAACAGTGGTGAATGACTGAGAATACTGGTTAAGTGTTGCATTGGGGAGGTGGACAGAACAGTGGTGAATGACTGAGAATACTGGTTAACGTGGTGAGAGAAGGAAGAAAGTATTGAACCAGGACATGATATTCTCAGTTTTCTTTGTCGATGATTGACGTGAAAAATACAGAGACCAAGCCGAGCAGAAGTAAGGAAGGTTTGTGCAAAAGGAACAAATTCTAATCAGCTGAAGGCGAATGAAGGTAAAAGCGAATGTTTGATTGTTGTGAAGAATGACGACCTCAAGAGTCTGGATGTCTTCAGCCGAAAGATTACTGCCAGCGCCACGGCAGTAGAGAAGGCAGGCAAAAACTTGCCAACTCAGCAAGATCTCTTCCTCCAGCAACAATATCGGTGATAATTGTATTTCTTTTGGCGTAATGGAAGATATAACGGAAAAGGAGGCGCCTGTACACACGTCCCTGGCTGAATAGAAGAGAAGGAAGGCGCGTCTGCCACGCTCTTTTGCCTGAGCTGAGCGTGCAAGACCCAGACACCATGAGGCAGTGGATAGGCCTCAACAAGGAGCAGTACCGTGGTCTCCTGCGGCTTGTGACTCGCCTATCAAGAAGGAGGATGCCCACGTGAGGGATGCAGTGACTCCTGGTGAACGCCTCACACTGACGCTGCGTTATCTAACAACAGCTAAGGAACACCGATCGGTAATTACTGACAACTTGGCCCCTTCTGCAGCGATACTACTCTTTTAGAGAGAGAGAGAGAGAGAGAGAGAGAGAGAGAGAGAGAGAGAGAGAGAGAGAGTCTTGGGTCCCAGTGATGACGTTGGTTCGTCATTAGCTCCAACATCAACTTTTGTGCCTCAGGACGCTACACCATGCACAACTCTCCCCGAGGACCTGAGGTAAACAGAGCAGCGCGCGGCTGGACAAGCCCAACCTGTCGGTGTTGTTGGCGCAGCTGGCAATTCAGCCGCCAGGCACCAAAATTTCCACAGGCGGGCTATTGCGGCTTGCGGCGGCTGGCAATTCAGCAGCGAATTGGCAAGTGTGAACCCGCCTTTCAGTGTGATAATAAAGTGTAATTTATCACTGAAAGATGAGATAAAGCAGAAAGATGAGTGCAGCAGGAAGTGCCATCTCGGAAATATTGCATTTGTCAGGAAATACTTGGATGAAAGAAAAGACAATGGAGATGGTTGTTCATGTGCAGGTAATGGGGAGGCTGGAACATTACAATGCACTTCATTACGACCTACCACCACAACAACAACAATCACAATAATAACAGTGGTAATAATGACAATAATAATGACCCTGACATCAACAACAACAACAACAGCAACAGCAACGACCACAACAACAACAACAACAACAACAGTTACAGTACTCTCGTTTACCAGCATACATTAACATAGCATGGTACCCTCCCAGCCTTTCCCTGCCCTCCCCCACCCCACACTCCCTCTATGTACACTTTCCCTTGCTGTGCCTCAGGAGCGCCGTGACGCCTCCCTCCACCTCGTCAGCTGTGCCCCGACCCTCCACTTCTCTTCCCTCCTGACTTGTTCCTTTTCCTCGCTATACTTCAGGTTCTTTTTCTTTTATTCTTTCATTATTACTATTTCTTTTTATTATTTTGCTGCCTCATTGTTGTTTTGTTTCGCTTTGCTTTGGAAGCCTAACCTGTCTGCACCCTTCTTCTCTCGCCTGTTTTCCGCAACCTATGACAACAATGATGATGATGATGATGATGCAATGGTAATAATAATGTAATAATAATAATAATAATAATAATAATAATAATAATAATAATAATAATAATAATAATAATAGTAGTAGTAGTAGTAGTAGTAATAATAATAATGATATTGATAATATTAATAAAATCAATAATGGTAATAGTAGTAATGGTAATACTTATAATGACCATAACAGAAACAAGACAATGATGATATTACTGCAGCGGTTGTGTTTGTGTGACCACTTGTATGAAAGATGTTTGCCACCACTTATTCTAAGAGTGTTTTGCTGGCAGTGTGTGTGACCAGTGATGGCGACCCACCCACCAGTGTTTCTGTGCTGACTAGTCACCTGTGTTGTTGTGGAGTTGACGGAGTGATGATGGTTGTAACTTGCCCAGCCCATGAAGATGCTTGGAGTGTTGGCAGCGTGGAGAACCAGAGTGAAGTGGTGATTCTGGCAGCTTGCAGGTTGTGGCAAGTCGTTGATATGTTGATGTGTGTGCAATAAAACACACGGGGACGAGAGTGGCTCATTTAATGACGGATTGGTACACACTGGATTCAACATGACACTGTACTGTGAGATTGCTCTCTCTCTCTCTCTCTCTCTCTCTCTCTCTCTCTCTCTTTCTCTCTCTCTCTCTCTCTCTCTCTCTCTCTCTCTCTCTCTCTCTCTCTCTCTCTCTCTCTCTCTCTCTCTCTCTCTCTCTCTCTCTCTCTCTATATATATATATATAAGTAACAAAATGATTCAGAAGGCTTGAAATGAAGACATGAGTTAATGTGTTTGATTTACTGACACAACACTTTCCATAATACAGAGAGGAATAGTTTTGAGTTCATGAAAAAATACAAGGCAATGGTTAATTTACATGTATAAGTTTGCAAATATGAGAAGTGTGCTTGAAAGGTTTGAAAGCGACCCCAGGCGGGGTATGAGAGTACAAATTGTTATACTGTACACACCAAATACAGACGTCACTTCTCTGCTAACAATTACTTCTTATAAGGTTTCCTTAAAATAACAAGTTATTTCTTGGATGAACTTAACACTACTTAATAAGACAGTCACGTTTCTCGCTCCAAGGAATTCCCCTATTTTTGTTGCATTTACATTAGTGAAGCAATATTTCTGGACAGATTTTTTCAGCTATTTGTTAAAAAAAAAAAGTCAATTTGAATGAAGAGTGAGTTTCATCTGCACCAATAAGATCACATAAAGAACAGATCCATTTTTTTACACTTGCATCCCTTCACTACCACTTACAATGGGCAGCTGATGATTTGCACACTTGAACACACTTACGGCACATGAGTGTTGTTTAAGGAGAACAGATAAATACTTGTGTAATTTTCCTTGCATTGTCACCATCCTATAATTAAGAAATGCTCGCCTGTTATAGGTTTGTTCAGACAATCTCTGCCTATCAATAGCACAAGTCCTTAACTTAACAGTTTGTTTTAACCAATTACCATCTGCATTTCGTACTTGGTTGTACAAATGTGACATTCCATTTTGATTTGATAACTTATTTGTCATTATCTTGTCAAGCCGAAGTGCTTTATTTACACCCAGACCAGACATTGTCTTAATAAACCTATACTAAATATTTCATGTCCTAATGGCACTGCCGTTTGCAAATGAATATCAAACACTTATAGGCCTATCATCCATGAATCCATGTAGAGCCTGTTTCACCATAAAACATGCAAGTTGACTATTATCTTACCCTGCTGTACTTACTGGCCAAAGGTGGCATTACCTCAGCTTGCACCATCACATTACTCAACCTGCGGTATTACAGGGGCCAACAAGTGCACACAGATGAGAGAGCCTATTAACAGAGTATCTTCTCTCACTAGGCTCGCGACATGAAAATATATATATTTTTCTTTATATCGAGTCCACAACTAATTGGCTATATAAACTACTGAATCTGAAAATCGAGCACTTGCGTTCCTGTGTGTGTGTGTGTGTGTGTGTGTGTGTGTGTGTGTGTGTGTGGGGTGGGGGGGGCGGAGGGGTGGTAGGAGGTCTTACGAGGTGTGGTGCAGCTCACAGCTAATGATTACAATGGTCTGCATCTTCTGCATCTAATGCTTTCGTCGCCGCCGCCTGGTTGTCTTGGCAGAGGCCGAGCCAGAGCGCAACCTTTCCAAACCCTCCTCCAGGCACTGCACGATGATGGGCGCCCCGTCCCCAGGCTTCCGCCCCTCACAGTCTCCTCCAAAGTAGGCGGAGCTGTTTTGAGTTGTCAGGTTCTCTCGTGTCTCTTCTGGGTTCGCACACATCAATCTGAACACCTCCACCAGCCATCTGGTGGGGTCCCCCTCCCGCCCCGGCCCCAACCACTTTGCGTGCTTCCCCTTCCGTTCACCCTCCAACTCCTTTGTATGGTCCCCCTCTTGTCCAGCCCCCAACTCCTTGGTGTGGTTCCCCTCCTGTCCAGCCCCCAACTCCTTGGTGTGGTCCCTCTCCTGTCCAGCCTCCAACTCCTTGGTGTGGTCGTGCTCCTGGCCAGCCCCCAACTCCTTGGTGTGGTCCCTCTCCTGTCCAGCCTCCAACTCCTTGGTGTGGTCGTGCTCCTGGCCAGCCCCCAACTCCTTGGTGTGGTCCCTCTCCTGTCCAGCCCCCAACTCCTTGGTGTGGTCCTGCACCTGTCCAGCCCCCAACTCCTTGGTGTGGTCCCTCTCCTGTCCAGCCCCCAACTCCTTGGTGTGGTCATGCTCCTGGCCAGCCCCCAACTCCTTGGTGTGGTCCCTCTCCTCTCCAGCCCCCAACTCCTTGGTGTGGTCGTGCTCCTGGCCAGCCCCAAGCTCTACCTCCCTCGACCGCCTGTGCTCCAGCCACCGCAGGATGGCGTTCTTGAAACAGAACCCGCTTGGCACCGCGATGTTCCACTCCCGTGTGGCGAACCATTTGAAAAAGCTCTTTTTGTGCCGAGGCATCCAGCGCTCGGGCTTGAGGCGGGAAAGAAGTACTTTTCCCATCAGCTGCACCTGGCGCTCTGCGGGCGTCAACGTCCCCAGCACCTCAGCCTCTGTCAAGGCAAAGCTGCAGCGCCATGTTCCATCAGCAGCATTACTGAGCTGCATGGTGGTGGTGTCCTCAGGAGTGAGGAACGGTCTGCAAACTTGCTCCAGCCATGCCACCTCAAGCACTGGCACCAGGTCCACGCTGACCAGCAACAGTGGATACTCTCGCCCCTGCCAGGCCAGAGAGAGTCCCACGCCCACTTGCGTGCTGGTCAGGCCCGGCGGCACCAGGCTCAGTCTTTTGTCCTGCAGGGTGTGGCCATCGAGGCACCGGTGCACCTCCTCGTACAAACTGGCCATAAATCTATTACCCTCAAGGTGGGGATTGTCAGTCTTCACACAAATCTGTAACCTGCCCTTCAGCGGGACTTCCTCCTTCCCTCTCTCGCTAACAGTTATTCCTACGTCATCCTTGTGAATCACGAGGTTTATATCAAATTCGTCAGGGGCGTAAAGCTTAGACCCGTCCTGAGAACTGCCTGCCAGCCTCAGGTCGCCGCGGTACGTAGCATCAGCGGCTGACACCTTATTCATGATGATGCTTATTTCTGCCATCACCGCCTCCTTTACCTCAAGGGCCTCGCCCTTTGATAGATCCACAGCCACCCGCTGAGCCTCCTCCTGCAGCTCTTGCAGGCCTATGGATCTCACAAGATTTCTTATGACGCTTTCCGGGTCACGTCGGTCGATTGGGTCTAATAGATTACGCTTATATTTATAATACATTTTGTGAAACACTTTAAAATTTTCTCTCACCTGTGTGCTCGTGGTGCCCGCGCGGCAAGGAAAGTCCTGCGTCACTTGGTGTGCCAGGAGTTCAAAAGTACTTTTATGGCCAAACATGGCGGCCAGGTGAGGGGGTGTCTGGCCATACGTGTCACGCTGCTGTGGGTTGGCGCCAGCGCTCAGCAGCAGCGCCACGCAGCCGTCCTGGCCGTGCGAGGCCGCCTGGTGGAGGGCGGTGGTGCCGCAGGTGTGGTCCAGCACCTCGTCCACGGGGAAGTGACCCTCTTGCAGTATAAGATGAGTCAGCTGCCGGAGACCTTTGCCTGAGGCCAGCAGCAGGGCAGCGTGGCCATCAGGTAAGGAGACATTCTTACCCTCGCCCTTCTTGTGGCTCTCAAAAAGATCCTCCTGTATACACAACGCTGTCCGTGCTGCGGTCTTCTCGTGATCTGCCTTCAAGCGAAGCTCCATATCCTTCAGTTTTCACGCTCCGCCATAAAGAGCTTCTGTGTGCAAAGAGAAAGAGAGCGGTGAATATATGAACAAGTAAATAACCCTTTATTGCTGCGTACACATAGATATGTTAGAAATGATGATAGAAATCGAGGATTACATACGTATATTAGCATTTGTCTGCCTGATTGGAGTTGTTTATTAGGCAAGATTAAAAAATACAAGTAGCTTAATTGGTCAACTAATAGAATCAAATAGTAAGTAATAGTAATATAATATAATACCATAATCGAGCTGCATAATATTCATAATATGAATAAGTTTGTTGTGCAAAGGTAGACTACTGAAAACGTTTGGTTCAAAACACAGCGTGCTGTTTTGGTAAGAGGATGCTCGAAGCTGTGGCTACATAAAATCCACGTTGATGCTTCTTCTTTGGCGAACACCATCCAGTAGCCGAGGCACTTCATTTCCTGTGTGCTTTGTGAGAGTTTTATAAATTAAGAACAATGAAAGTGATTTGTGTATCGATGAGAAATTAAACAATGTCATTAATGAAGCAACTCTAGCTGCAGACTACAATTTTCCCAGGGAAAGCATACCTCTGATTTATTTATTTATTTATTTTTATCACGATAACTTTTTGATAAATGACGGCCATGTGCTGGCCCAGATGGGAACACAGCAAAGCAGAGTAGGACAGCATATGGCACAGCACACACTAATAAATGGCTTTATTGTTAAACAATGTCTTGTCTTGTACAATATTCTATACACTTCTAAAGCGTTGTCACACGCGTCATCTATGCGGGGCAGGTTTCTCGTTTCTGAATTTTCTGACTGGGTCAAAGCAAACTTAGTATTGTTCAGTGCCACAAAAACTCAATTCCCCCATCTGTCTATATCGCCATAAGCAAGGACATCATCATTAAACAGATAGATAAACAGAAAATGACTAAATCTCCAGGGCCAGATGACATCATCCTAGAGCACTGCAGGAGTGCACGGGTGAGCTTAGCGAGCCGTTGCTGCGGCATTGAGGGACTCATTAGACAAGGGAGAAATACCAAAGGGCCAATTTCACAGTCGGTTGGTAACATTCCCAAATGAAAGCCTTACCAGCCTGTTGACACCTCCAACCACTTTCACAGCTGGTGTTTTCATGGCTTCGGTAATCCCCAACCTGGTGACTATTATAACAAAACGAAAAGCGCCGATTCGGTAACGCTGGTATGCCGGAGCGGCCTCATTAGATAAAACGAGTCAGTTCTTGACCAAAGAATTAACCACGCCAACACTAAAAAGGAGGGTGTGAAAATACATCAGCTGTGCCTTCAGCACGCCATATCCATTATTATGGTGACTTCTTGTGACTTAAATTCCTCCCTTTCAATGTCTGTCTGACATTCACCAAACTGCTGTGCCAGCCAGCCACTTAATGAGTCATCTTTTTCTCTGTCCCTCGTTGCTGTACACACATTTGTTACATAGAAATATTTCGGGTTTAATGTAAATCATCCTAGCCTACTATTTATGAGATAGTTACTTTATTTCTGGGTGAAATTATGATTTTTTAAATCATAATCTATGCAACGAAAGAATCAGCAATGAACTTAGTGAACTAAATATTAAGCTAAACTTAGCCTAACCAAATCCAGCACTCTGATGGAAACGGTCATGTTATTTCAATATTTTCCAATATTTTGTTAGGTGACAAATTCCATATAGTGTATGCGTGTGTCAGGATTATTACAGGAGTGTGACCAAGGAGGCGTAGCAGACGAAATAAGCTCGACAGGTGCTGAAGTTTTCATCAGCTGGTGAAGTGAGTTCATGCCGCCATCCAAAAGAGTACACAGACAAGCAGCCTCACCTGCTCCAGCCTCTGTTGCTCCTCGTGAGGCATCATGTGCACCGCAAGGCGACCATGTGTGTCCGGCACGTATGGGCAGCCCCCAAGGTCCCTGATCAGCAGCTCGGCCATGCCTTTGTGGCCAGCCTCCAGGGTAGCGTGGAGGGCAGTGCCACCAGAGGCTCCATTAAAGACTGTCCACCCTCCTGCCCTATGCAGGAAGGCGGCAGTCACGGGGCAGTTGGCAGCCGCTGCCTTTGCCAGGAGGTCGCTCAGTGCTGGCCGGTCAGTCTCCTTTCCCCATCGCCAGGCTGCCTGCCAGGGAGTATTTCCCTCGATGGTTGTCACTAGATTGTCGATGCCCTCGACAAGGGCGCTGCTGACCTTTTCCAGGCGACGCTGCTCTGCACGCAGCCGGCAGCAGTAGGCCTGTGAGGAAAGGATGGTCACCACATCAGGTAAGCACCGTGCGCAGAGAGAGAGAGAGAGAGAGAGAGAGAGAGAGAGAGAGAGAGAGAGAGAGAGAGAGAGAGAGAGAGAGAGAGAGAGAGAGAGAGAGAGAGAGAGAGAGAGAGAGAGAGAGAGAGAGAGAGAGAGAGAGAGAGAGAGAGAGAGAGAGAGAGAGAGAGAGAGAGAGAGAGAGAGAGAGAGAGAGAGAGAGAGAGAGAGAGAGAGAGAGAGAGAGAGAGAGAGAGAGAGAGAGAGAGAGAGAGAGAGAGAGAGAGAGAGAGAGAGAGAGAGAGAGAGAGAGAGAGAGAGAGAGAGAGGTAGGGCAGTTATGCAGAAGTGTCATTAAGTGTCACAAATCTAAAAGTGCATGTACAAATACAACCTTACCTTGTCCGAAAAAAAAGGAAAAATACAAAAAATTATTCCAAATATTAGGTTTGACAAGCATTATTACAATTACTTTTAGGATTATAATGATGAATTAACATTGATTCAAGTATTATGAGATCTACTTCATTTCTTGTTCTAAACATTACACTGAAGTGTCCTTTTATGAAATAACAAGATTCTGTTGCATAATCTGTAATGTTGGACAGGTTTGGTGTGCTGCAGGTCTGTCATGTGCAGCACTAAAACCTGAAACCGACGGCACTGAAACATAAAGGCTCGTCCTCTACAACCAACAGACCTATAACTCATCCAAGTTGTTCAAACACTTTCCACTCTGCAAAGGAGCCACCGCTGAGACTTGGGTCCAGTACCGGTGCTCGTCCTCACCTTTACAGTGAGGTAGTTCTGTGAGACAGGGAAGGGAAGGTACTCACGGTGGTGAGGGTGGCCAGCACCCTGTGAGTCACGTCGGGGCTCTGCCAAGCCTCCTGCAGCAGGCTGGCAGGCAGCGGTGCACCGCTAGCCAGCAGCAGGCTGACGGTGTGTATGCGGTCGGTGGTGACAGCCAGTCTGAGGACAGAAAGGCCACCCGGGAGCTCTATGGGCGCGCCCTTACATATGAGGGTGGACACCGCCTGCACGTCGTCCCGGCGACTGACTGTTGAGAGCAGCTCCTCATGCAGTTCTTCAGGAAGCTTGTAGCTCTGCCGGAGAGAGAAGGGAAACCATGGTGCTGATGGTATCGCAATGAAAGTTACATAATATAATGTGATGTAATAATATAATAATAATGTTGTCACGGTTTTCAGAAAGTTTCGCTTGGTGGCGACATAAGTGTTCACTGGTGGCTGTGGCGATGTGTCAGTGTGCATTGTTATGGCCTGTGTGTGTGTGTGTGTGTGTGTGTGTGTGTGTGTGTGTGTGTGTGTGTGTGTGTGTGTGTGTGTGTGTGTGTGTGTGTGTGTGTGTGTGTGTGTGTGTGTGTGTGTGTGTGTCTGTTCTTTTTCATTTTTTATATAGCGGGAACACAGGGCAAGGGTGACAAAAATCCAGCAAAATAAAAAAGACCACTGAGATACCGATCCACAAGTAGGATCCGAAGCGGTAGTCAAAAACTGAAGAATGATAAAAGTGTGCATGACGTGGAGCATCTGAATGAGAAACGTAATGGGTGCTGCTCAGAGACGGATAGGGTTTGTGAGAGTAGGTAGTAGAAAGAATGTATGTAAACCATGGTGGAATGATGAAATCAGAGCGGCTAGGAAGGAGCGAAATAGAATGAGTAGACAGTGTAGATAGCTGAGGAAAAAGAGGCATGAAAGCGATGAGGCAGAGAATGAGTATCAGAATGCATGGGCAATGTATAGGAAGCAGCAGCGGTTGACAAGAGGAATAATAATGAATGCCAAAGTGAAGAGTGAAAGGAGTGTGATTCAGTCTTTAAGGGAGAAATGTATGAAAGGTGGCTGTGAATGATACAAGTTCATGAAAGGTGTATGAGAATGTCAGGCAGTGTTGGTGTGGAGAGTCTGAAAGTGGATGGTGTAGTTAAAACAGAGAAGGAGGGAATCAGGGAGGCAAGCAAAGGGTTCTTGGAAGAAGTAGATGGGATAGGTGAGATGTTTAGTGTGAGAGAAGGATGTGTGACACTGGAAAGGAAGAATCTGCTAGGAGGAAGAGAGGAGGTGTGTGAGAAGGAAAAAGACTGGCAAGGCAGCGGGTCCAGATGATATACCGTATGAGCTCTACAAGAATGGTGGTACAGAGGAGCTAACAGCCAGGATGAGAAGAATGAATGTAGGGGCAAGTGTGGGGAATGATAAAGTGTGTGTGTTCCTTTATGCAGATGAAGTAGTCGTTATGAGTGAATCGGCAGATGAGCTTTAAAGCTTGTTGGATGTTGTGGATGGGTATGGAAAAGACTTTGGAGTAAGGTTTAACAGCGAGAAAAGCAATGTAATGACTGTGAATAGGTCAGAGGATGAAAGTAATGTGGTATGGAGACTTGGAGAGAATGAGTTGAAGCGGATGCAGGATTACAAGTACTTAGGGATGTGGATGAGTCCCAGTGGGTGTGCAAAGGCAAAGAATGAAAAGATAAGTATGGTAAACCAGTGGGTAGGTCGATTGGGAAGAGCGGCAAGGATGAGAGCAAGTAAGTATGATGTGTTGAGAGAAGTGTGGAAGAGTGTGGCTGTGCCAAGTATAATGTATGCTATGGATGTGATTGCATGGAAGGAAAGTGAAATTGATAAGTTAGAAGTGGGCCAGAATAGAGTAGCAAGGATGGCACTGATTGCACCGAGGTGCACAGCAGTTGAAGCCTTGAGAGGTGACATGGGATGGAGCACCTTTAGGGAAAGACTCACAAAAGCCACACTTAGGTACAAGATTAGGCTTGAGAGAATGGATGATGCAAGAATAGCAAGGAAGGTGTACCTGTGGAATGAAAGTGGAAGCAAATGGAGGAAGAGGTGCATGAGAATGACAGACAGGAATGGATTGCAAGTTGTGTGGGCGATAAAAATGGCTGGGAGGAATGAAAATAAGCGTGAATGGGTGGTAATAAGAGGAGGCAGAGTGGGAGCTGAATGGGATGTGAGAAAATGGAAGAGTGAGATAGACAAAGAAGTGAAGTGTGTGGGACTCAATGAATGGAAGAATTAGATGGAAAGAAAGAAGACCCTGGAATGGTATTCCGAGCGAGGGCACAGTGTATGGATGTGAATGCAAGGAGTTACAGGTGGTCTGAGTCCCACAGCAAAGTGTGCCAGATGTGTGACATGGGAGAGGATGAGACGGTGGAACATGTGGTGCTGGAGTGCGTGAAGTATGCCAGAGACAGGAATGAGATGATGCAAGTGATATTGACTGAGTTAGAGCATGATAGGAATGAAAGAGTGGAGAAGACAGGAAAAGAGTGGATGGTGTTGTTGCTGGGACTGTGTAGAGAGGCCAATGAAAGGATGATTAAGGCGGTGAAAGAGTTTCTGGAGAGAATGTGGCGTGCCAGGTGTATGAACAATTAGGATAGAGGATGCTGTTCGTTTCTCTTTTTTTTCCCCCTTCTACAGGAGTTGCCGATCCAAAGGCCTGGCCTCGGAGTGATCCTGAGCCACCTGTACCATCAAGATCAAGATCAAGACTAACAATTTCAAAGAATTCCTGCTCTGTGTGTGTGTGTGTGTGTGTGAGAGAGAGAGAGGAGAGAGACAAGAATGGTCTCAAAAACCTACATTTATTTCCTAAGGATGCCAAGAGGTGAGTATAGTAGCAAATAAGAGATGAAGGGGTACATAAATAAATGTTTACTCAATGCACTTCAAGGATGCAGTTGTCATTTTAAGAGGGCTATAAAATAGTGCACTTGTTGAATCAGACACAACCTATACATCCTCACTTCAGCTTTCATGACGCATGGCACTGGCTGGAGCTCCTCGTGCTGCGTATTATGAAGTCCATATGTGTGTGTGTGTGTGTGTGTGTGTGTGTGTGTGTGTGTGTGTATGTGTGTGTGTGTGTGTGTGTGTGTGTGTGTGTGTGTGTGTGTGTGTGTGTGTGTGTGACATACTGACGCCAGCAACGATTTCTGAACATTTATTGGCTTTCTTTCCGATGTGTTAAGATTAGGTTAGTTAGAAAGTTAGGTTAGCTAGGTAGGCAGGCTATGTTTGGTTTGGTTAAGTTAGGTTGGTCAGGTTTGGTTAGGTTAGGTTGGTATGTAAGCTAGGTTTGGTCATGTTAATTAGGTAAGTTGGTTAAGTTTGGTTTGGCAAAGTTAGGTTAGATTAGTTAGGATGGTTGGCTGGGTTTAGTTTAATTAAGTCAAGTTAGGAAGATTGGTTAGGTGTTGTTTGGGTGAGTTAGGTTAGGTTAGTTAGGAAGGTTAGGTTAGGTTGTTTAGGTTAAGTCAGGTTAGGTGTGAAAGTTGGTGAGGTTTGGATTGTTTAAGTCAGGTTAGATTAAGAACTCCATGATCTCATCAGAAACTTATATTAATGCTGCCAGTGAACTTTTTTTTTTTAATTGTGTGTTTTTTTTTATCAGGAGTGCTATTGTGAGCACCTGGTGTGAACTGTGAACTGCACAGTGTAGATGAGTATTTTTTTTTTTTATGTAGGAAGGATACTGGCAAAGGGCAACAAAAATCTAATAAAAAAAATGCCCACTGAAATGCCAGTCCCATAAAGGGGTCAAAGCAGTGGTCAAAAATTGGTGGATAAGTGTCTTGAAACCTCCCTCTTGAAGGAAGTCAAGTCATAGGAAGGTGGAAATACAGAAGCAGGCAGGGAGTTTCAGAGTTTACCAGAAAAAGGGATGAATGATTGAGAATACTGGTTAACTCTTGCGTTAGAGAGGTGGACAGAATAGGGGTGAGAGAAAGAAGAAAGTCTTGTGCAGCGACGCCGCGGAAGAAGGGGAGGCATGCAGTTAGCAAGATCAAAAGAGCAGTTAGCATGAAAATAGCGGTAGAAGACAGCTAGATATGCAACATTGCGGCGGTGAGAGAGAGGCTGAAGACAGTCAGTTAGAGGAGAGGAGTTGATGAGACGAAAAGCTTTTGATTTCACCCTGTCTAGAAGAGCAGTATCAGTGGAACCCCCCCCAGACATGTGAAGCATACTCCATACATGGATGGATAAGGCCCTTGTACAGAGTTAGCAGCTGGGGGGGTGAGAAAAACTGGCGGAGACGTCTCAGAACACCTAACTTCATAGAAGCTGTTTTAGCTAGAGATGAGATGTGAAGTTTCCAGTTCAGATTATAAGTAAAGGACAGACCGAGGATGTTCAGTGTAGAAGAGGGGGACAGTTGAGTGTCATTGAAGAAGAGGGGATAGTTGTCTGGAAGGTTGTGTCGAGTTGATAGATGGAGGAATTGAGTTTTTGAGGCATTGAACAATACCAAGTTTGCTATGCCCCAATCAGAAATTTTAGAAAGATCAGAAATCAGGCGTTCTGTGGCTTCCCCGCATGCTATATTTACCTCCTGAAGGGTTGGACGTCTATGAAAAGACGTGGAAAAGTGCAGGGTGGTATCATCAGCGTAGGAGTGGATAGGACAAGAAGTTTGGTTTAGAAGATCATTAATTAATAATAAGAAGAGAGTTGGTGACAGGACAGAACCCTGAAGAACACCACTGTTAATAGATTTAGGAGAAGAACAGTGACCGTCTACCACAGCAGCAATAGAACGGTCAGAAAGGAAACTTGAGATGAAGTTACAGAGAGAAGGATAGAAACCGTAAGAGGGTAGTTTGGAAATCAAAGCTTTGTGCCAGACTCTATCAAAGGCTTTTGATATGTCCAAGGCAACAGCAAAAGTTTCACCAAAATCTCTAAAAGAGGATGACCAAGACTCAGTAAGGAAAGCCAGAAGATCACCAGTAGAGCGGCCTTGACGGAACCCATACTGGCGATCAGATAGAAGGTTGTGAAGTGATAGATGTTTAAGAATCTTCATGTTGAGGATAGATTCAAGAACTTTAGATAAGCAGGAAATTAAAGCAATAGGACGGTAGTTTGAGGGATTAGAGCGGTCACCCTTTTTAGGAACAGGTTGAATGTAGGCAAACTTCCAGCAAGAAGGAAAGGTAGATGTTGACAGACAGAGCTGAAAGAGTTTGACTAGGCAAGGTGCAAGCACGGAGGCACAGTTTCGGAGAACAATAGGAGGGACCCCATCAGGTCCATAAGCCTTCAGAGGGTTTAGGCCAGCAAGGGTATGGAAAACATCATTGCGAAGAATTTTAATACGTGGCATGAAGTAGTCGGAGGGTGGAGGAGAGGGAGGAACAAGCCCAGAATCGTCCAAGGTAGTGTTTTTAGCAAAGGTTTGAGTAAAGAGTTCAGCTTTAGAAATAGATGTGATAGCAGTGGTGCCATCTGGTTGAAGTAGAGGAGGGAAAGAAGAAGAAGCAAAGTTATTGGAGATATTTTTGGCTAGATGCCAGAAATCACGAGGGGAGTTAGATCTTGAAAGGTTTTGACATTTTCTGTTAATGAAGGAGTTTTTGGCTAGTTGGAGAACAGACTTGGCATGGTTCCGGGCAGAAATATAAAGTGCATGAGATTCTGGTGATGGAAGGCTTAAGTACCTTTTGTGGGCCACCTCTCTATCATGTATAGCACGAGAACAAGCTGTGTTAAACCAAGGTTTAGAAGGTTTAGGACGAGAAAAAGAGTGAGGAATGTACGCCTCCATGCCAGACACTATCACCTCTGTTATGCGATCAGCACACAAAGACGGGTCTCTGACACGGAAGCAGTAGTCATTCCAAGGAAAATCAGCGAAATACCTCCTCAGGTCCCCCCAACTAGCAGAGGCAAAACGCCAGAGGCACCCTCGCTTAGGAGGATCCTGAGGAGGGATTGGAGTGATAGAACAAGATAAAGATATGAGATTGTGATCGGAGGAGCCCAACGGAGAAGAAAGGGTGACAGCATAAGCAGAAGTATTAGAGGTCAGGAAAAGGTCAAGAATGTTGGGCGTATCTCCAAGACGGTCAGGAATACGAGTAGGGTGTTGCACCAATTGCTCTAGGTCATGGAAGATAGCAAAGTTGTAGGCTAGTTCACCAGGATGGTCAGTGAAGGGAGAGGAAAGCCAAAGCTGGTGGTGAACATTGAAGTCTCCAAGAATGGAGATCTCTGCAAAAGGAAAGAGGGTCAGAATGTGCTCCACTTTGGAAGTTAAGTAGTCAAAGAATTTCTTATAGTCAGAGGAGTTAGGAGAGAGGTATACAGCACAGATAAATTTAGTATGAGAATGACTCTGTAGTCGTAGCCAGATGGTGGAAAACTCGGAAGATTCAAGAGCGTGGGCACGAGAGCAGGTTAAGTCATTGCACACATAAACGCAGCATCCAGTTTTGGATCGAAAATGAGGATAGAGAAAGTATGAGGGAACAGAAAAAGGGTTACTGTCAGTTGCCTCAGACACCTGAGTTTCAGTGAGGAAAAGAAGATGAGGTTTAGAAGAGGAGAGGTGGTGTTCTACAGATTGAAAATTAGATCTTATACCGGGAATGTTGCAGAAGTTAATGAAGAAAAAGTTGAGGGGGGTGTCAAGACACTTAGGGTCGTCAACAGAAAGGCAGTCCGACCTGGGGACATTTATGGTCCCCTCCCCAGATGGGAACTCCGAGGTGTAGGAGTCGCCATGATTTTAAAATTTTTGAGTGAAGGGTGTGTGTGCTATTAGGTGCTTGTATTTTTGTGTGGAGGAAGAGAGTTGTCTTTAGAGGGCAGGCTGTGACTGCCCCCTTGTGTTGTGAGACACAAAGGGAAACGTTCACAGGGACAAAACTGTTTTTTATGCCAAGTTTTGATGCTTTTTCACTAATTTGCAATTAATTTATGTCATAAATTACTGTTCCTTATGGTGGACAGGCGGTAAAAATGAAAACTGAATGATTTGTGACAGGAAGTGAATGAAGATTTTTAAAAATCACATCAGAACTTAACAGGAAAAAAAAAAGTTTTGTTCACCATATGGAGTTTGTAGAGAAGCAGGAAATTTACTTTGGATTGTTTCTTCACGTAATGGGTTGATGAGTGACTGTGTGGCAGGAAATTCCTGGTAGGATGTGACAAAAGATGTGTGCATGCAGAGTGTGTGTTTATAACAAATGTTGTACAGGATTCACCTGAAGACCAGGTGCACATTTTCATAAGCAGGTGTAGTTTCCTCGGCATAGAGTTGCAGTAAATTGCTTGTACAAATATCTCTTTGCAAGGTTATTGGTTTCTAAGAAAGAAGTTCATGTAGAAAAACAGCAAAATCCAGCAATATCTCTAAAGACAAAACTGCACGTACAAGTTTGGGATCTAAACTCTTTCAGTATTTTTACCTCTCATTCTTTGATGATTTTATGTCGAGTTGTGTGGTGCACAGATATTGAGTGTAGGTATGTATTTATTATCACTTTCTGGTTATTACATCTCCACTACATTTTCAGACGGTTCCGGTGGGTGAAAAGCCTGAATGTAGCACGCCAGAAACACACCCAGGTGGTCTGTGATGACCGTTTCCTCCTTGTTTCCTTGGGAGCAAGGGTCGTCTTCTCAGTAATGCCGTCCCGTATGTGACGAGAGGCTATTTTCAGTAATTGAGTTTTTTGTCCCTGATAATGTACATGTTTTAAAATGCAGTGTTTACATTGTATAATGAAAAATTTTGGCAGTACTCATAGTTGTATTAAAATGTACTGGATTTATTTTGAGAGCTGCTGACTTAATGCAGCGAGTACTGTTGTACCCAACCGTCATTACTGTCTGGATGTGCGCTGGTGACCTGAGGCACTGTGAAGCACGGCACGGTGGTCGGAGGTTGTGATTTGTAAAATAATGTATATCAAATGTTGGCTACATTTTAACATTGCCTCACGGTTTAGGTAAAGTATGGAACTGTACAACACAGCTTGTGTTGTACAGCTTTGGTATTGTTGTTGTTTATTTACTCAATTTTTTTGTTTCTTCAGCGTGTCATTTTCAGTGCATTGGAATTTGCTGAGATGGCAGTCCTTGAGGTGGCAGTCCTGTACACGACAGCCACGGTGGTCACAGCAGTGGGACACTTGAAGGTGCATAGATGGCAGTCCTTGAGGTGGCAGTCCTGTACACGACAGCCACGGTGGTCACGGCAGTGGGACACTTGAAGGTGCATAGGTAGCAGTCCTTGAGGTGGCAGTTCTGTACAGGACAGCCATGGTGGTCACGGCAGTGGGACACTTGAAGGTGCATAGATGTGTATATACACACACCTTCATTGTTTATTACTTCTTAGTGTGTGCCATATTCCTTCTTACATTAATTTTTCACCTGTCTTGTGTGTGTGTTCCAGCAGGGCTCGTAGTGTCGTATCTCCATATCTATATTTATCCAGCATTTCCTTAAACTTATCCACGTTTGGTGTTGTAACAACCTCTTCATTTCTGCTGTTCCAGATATCCACATTCCTGTGTGGAAAACTGTACTTCTTGATGTCCCTCAAACACTGACTCTTCCTGTTCTTCTTTGAGTGCCCTCTCGTCCGTCCAGCTTCGTCTTCTTTCAGCACCGCCAGGTCCTGTGTGTCTATCTTCTCAGTGCGGTTAACTGTTTTATACATAGTTGTTAGATCTCCTCTTTCTCTTCTAACTTGCAAAGTTGGCAGTCACATTTCTTTCAACCTTTCTCTGTACGTTAGGTCTTTTCTTTCAGCTCCGGTACCATCCTTGTAGCTGCCCGCTGAATTCTTTCCAACTTCTTCATGTCCTTCTTCATATGCGGAGAACACACCACTGCTGCACGTTCCAGCCTGGGACGTAGCATAGTGGCTATAATTTTTTTCATCCTAGTCTTGTCCATGTAATGAAATGCCACCCTAACATGTTGTTATCTCACTTGTACGCTGTTCATGGGTCAGGGTATCTTGAATAACCACTCCTAGGTCTTTCTCCTCCTTGTTGCTCTTCATTATTATTTCCTCCCCATTTTATGGTCCCATGCAGGTCATTTTTTTTACTCTTTCCCAGTTCCTTCATATGGCATTTGTTAGCATTCAGTTCCAATTTCCACTTCTTGCTCCACCCATAAGATTTGTGAATATCTCTTTGCAGCTCCATACAATGAGCATGGCTCTTTGTTACTCTTAACAATTTTGCATCACCAGCAAGCAGATTAAAATAACTGGTCAAACATTCCTGCATATCACTGATTTATATTTGGAATATAACGGGTGCTAACACTGACCCCTGTAGTACTCCACTTGTTACATTACTTCATTTTGAACAGGTGTCCCTGATCACAGTTCTCATTTCTCTATCCTTTAAGTAGTCTCTCATCCATTGTCACTTTTTCTCACTGGGCCTAAGTGTTTAATTGGGCTCTGGTTTTTATGTAAACCCCAGGTCTCGCATAGATGGTTCCTCTTCCCCTCTGTATCTTGTAAATTCTTCCACACATCGGTCCATTGTATTCACCATAGCTAACCACAACATTTCTTCACCATTTCTTGTCCTGCTTTTCCAGAATGCCAGAGATCAGTTCCTTTATGCACCTTATTTCTCTCTCCACGCTGGTTGTCCTCCTCACATTTCCTTTATCTTCTCTGAATCCCCCCAAAATACCTTTCTCCACTTCCTTCCACCAAGTGTCTCATACCCACAGGGGTTCCAATACAATGTACCCTCTGTCTCACCTCCTCACTCCTCACTGATCAAATTTTCCTTTCTTATGACTGAATCTTCCAATCCTGTGGTTTTTTCTCCTTAATTTTTCTTTAAATTCTTTAAAGTTTAGTTCTGTTACCTCGTGGTCACTTTTCCTGCTGGACGTTTGTATTCCATATTATCAACAATTTCTGGTTCTTTTTGTAGACACTAAATCTAGTTTTGGTGGTTCTTCATTTTCTCTATATCTTGTATTTTCTCTAACCCAGTGGGCAAGTGTGTTTTTCTTTGCCAGTGTCAAGAGTCTGCATCCCCGTGACATGATCCCTCCCGTGGCTGTCAAATCTTCCCAACAAACATCGTTGCTGTTCGAATCTTCCAGCAGTACTAGCCTGTCATTCTTACTCATTATTCTGTCCCAACAATCTCTTGTATCTTTCAGTAGAGTATTATATTCATCTAAATCCCATGAGCTTGTCTTAGGTGGGACATATACCACAACAAAGGTCCTTAGACCATTTACTGCCCGTTTCACCTTCACTTCAATCATTTCCTCGTGTCTTTCTCCAAGGAACACTTATTTCACTTGTAGCTCTTTCCTTGTCAGCATCCTTACTCCACCACCCTGTTTATTTTTTTCTATTCTTCATCCACATGTTGTACTTCATCAATATTAACTGCAGTAACTTCATCACTTAATTTATATTCAGTAACTCCCTTAGTATCAGGCTTATTTTCTCTTAGGAAACCATTTAACTCTTTTCATGTTGTTAATATGCCATTGACATTGGTGTTTGCCACCTTTAGCTCTTTCAATGCCTCTCCCTGTTTCCTGCAAACCACTTCTTTAGTTTCATGTCTACTGCTTTCCAGTAGAATTTCTTTTTCTCTTCTTCGGTTCCTTCCCCATTTTTTGCATTTGTCTTATTCAACATATCGTTCATTTTCTTTCTTTCCTCTTCACTTAAGTCTCTTCTTATCCATATTTGTTTAAAGTCGTCTTTTTTTTTTTTTTGACAGCTTCCAGGCACTTAACATAACTGTTTCGGCTGCAATTTGGGACCCAAACCTAACTTTGATTGGCCTGTTACCTCCTTGCACATATTTGCTAATCCTTGTCACTTCTTCAGTCTCTCCACTGTGCTGTCACTTTCCTCAACAGCTTGACTAATCACTTTCTTGACTGACTCTATCAAATTTCTCTCTTTCATATTTGATAGGTTTCACTTCATCCTTGACATCAAACACTACCCCACACTTTTTTTTTTTTTTTTACTACTGTGTCTCTAACTAACTTCTCCTTTTGCTTGATTACTTTCACCACAGAATTTTCCATCTCTTCCTTCAACTGCATTTCCATAATGTTTGATATTCACCTTCTCCTCTTCCTGTTTTTTTTTTTTGTCCAATCCTGTTGCCTTTTATTAATTTCATTGATGTTTTGTGTATTTACACTTACTGTCCTAACACAGACCTTAACTTTCTCCGCATAACTGCCACAGCTTTTCCTTAAATCTCAATTTTCTCAGTGTTCTCGAGCATCAGACACTTTCTAAACACGGTTGTTCTTGGCATTTCTGTTTCTTCTGGTCTAAAGCCTTGGAAGTCCTTCATACGTGGACTATTACGTACTTCTTCTGACCAACTCTCCATTCCGTCTTCGTCTTCGTCTCCGGCCATTTGTTTACGCTCATCAGCTTTTCCACCTGTCGCTCTGGCACCACCGCCCTCTGTCATTTCTCTTGTTTATTTTTTTTATTTTATTTTATTGTTTTTTTTCCGAATACAGGGGGGTACAGTACATGTAGCATAGCTCCATGCCTTAGGCCCTGGAGTTTGTATTTATTGCAACTTCTATCTGGCAAAGCTGTATTTCTTCTGGAGCCCTCTCACAACACATCTGCTCAAGGCGTGCGCCACACGGTGTGTGTGTGTGTGTGTGTGTATGTGTGTGTGTGTGTGTGTGTAGCTGTTTGTGTGACAAAGGCTCATTCATGCTGAATACCTTGATATATATTTTCATTTATTGTTTAATGCAGTATGTCTGTTTGAGTAACTTTTGCTTATTACTATATTGATAACAGTAGAGTTTCTTTTGAATTTGTGTTGTCATTACATTTCAATGTTTTATTTTCATGAAGTAAATCATGGTTTGTCCTGTTCCTACAAATGGTGATACTGGTGTCGCCTCCATGAGACACTTTGCCTGCAGATGGTGCACACACCACCAATTTATGAGTCTGCCACACCCATGTACATGTGCTAGTGGTTGGAATGCAGGCTTCTATCGCCAGAAACAAAAGACCTGGTAGTTTGAGGCAGTGTTGAGCCATTACTTGCAGCTGCAACTAGCCAGGCTAGATGAAAACTGTGGTCTCTCATAAAGCCCTCAACAGTCAGGTGACAGTGTGGGCTCTCCCGAGGCAAGTGTACACCGTGTGAATGTACACACTCGAAAGCCACCGTGACTGACGCATTGCCTGTCCGGCAGGTGGCGTCCCTCGTCAGGTGCCCGCACAGTGCCTTATCACTGAGCAGCAGCTTGGGGGAGCAGTCCAGACACCACCACAGCCTCGCCCCAAGCCTGGTGACTGCTGTTATTTGCTTCACAATGTTGTGAGTGCTATAATTGTATACTTTATCGAGTTTTCCGCGTCAGTTCGCGTTTGTCTTTGAACCGTTGTTATAACTTTTTGTTTTGTTTTGTGTGAAAACACCACTTTGCAGAGGCAGCTACAAATGTGAATCTGATATATGAAAGACAAATTAGAGTTTTTGAAGTTATGATAACTATCAACAAAACAGCTGAAATACTTATGAAATGTTTTCAGGGTGTAGAAAAATCAGGTTGCCGCAGAATTTCATCAGCGAGCTCAGAAAACAAGCAAAGGGATTGAGGTAGCAGACCCTGAAGAGTCCACAGCAGCTGAAAACTCCATTTCTCCATATGCAAGCCCTGAAGTGCAGGAGTTTATCAGAGGACAGGTAATTAATGGCTTAGGAAATAAGAAGGGCAGAAGATATGGGGGACAAGGGAGGAGGTTTGCTCTGGCCTTGCGTTACCATAGTCCTAAGGCGTGTAGGTTTTAAAGCTCTACTTTTTCACTCCCCAGCAGTTCCAATCTTCACCTTTGGCTAAGGCAAATTTCCATCCAAGCAGGCTGGAGCAAACAAACTCACAGTCCTGAGGAAGAGCAGACACCACGTCGAAGGAAGAGACTCTGTGGCATGCATTTGATGCAGTGACCGTCAGAGAATCTTTCCATTTTCACCCGGCTTCTGATTCCATCATTGGTACGAAGGATTTTGGAGATCTTGGCAAGAGTCTGAAGCAGGCAAACCATGCACCTGTGTTCATGGCTAAAGGGTTGGCCAGAAAGTGGAAAATGGTTAGGTTAGGTTAGATCAGGTTATGTTAGGATAGGTCAGGTCAGATCAGGTCAGGTTAGGATTGCCTTATTTTAAGCTCTCGTCTCCATTCAAGTACAAAAAACGAGCACTTCCGCGTTCCCCGCCCACAAACCCCTCTTCCCAACGAGTCCCCAAGGTCACCGGGGGACGAGAGAAGAAGAGGCTGCAGAGTGAAGTGATTCCACTGTGTTTTGTGCTCAAAATCGTCCATAACATAAACAATCAATAATGGACATCACAGTTTTGTAGTTTGCGGTTTGGTCGTACTGTAGCAATTTATCCTCCTCAGGCATAGGTTGGTTAGGTTAGGTTATGCCTGCTTAGGATAGGTGGCTTAGGGTAGGCTAGGTTAGCTTAGGTTAAAACCCTTCAGAGAGTCTCTTGGGGCCTTTACCAGAGCTCGGCTCGGGGAACACGTCGCGTTCACCTCCTAGCCCCTCCACGCTGCCGCCAGTCAGCACGTGGCTCAAGACTTGTCGTCAGGAGCAGGACTAAACAGCCGATCGTTTGAAGAATCACATCGTGCTCATTTTTTCAAGTGTTGGGATGATGTGAGTTGTGCACTTTTCTTTGCTGGTCTCCCTGTGGATTGCATGTTTACATTTTTGATGAGTGCTTGCATTCAAGTAGGATCTGATGCACTCAGTGTAAATACAAAACTGATTTTGTGACACCTGTGAGTGCTTTCAAGAACACTTATCAGTCTACCACCAGACTGCAACACTGCCCGTGCTAGCGAGGTGCTGCTTAAACTGAGCGGCTGGGCAGTCAGGCGCGTGCATTTTGCACTTGCTACACCGACGCAAAGCATTACTGGTGTTCACCTGACAGCCGCAGGGTGTCCACGGACGTGACCATGAGGACTGTCCACAGTAGGCCCAATGACAAGCTGAGGAGTGAATTTGCTTGCTCTGTGGAGATTCAGGGGAACCACAATCATCCCCTTGGCCCTGCTGATGCCCTCGGTGAACCAAGGGTGCCCTCAGCTACACGAGAGCTATTTGAGAGCCATTTGAACCAAGGTACACTAAAACCCTTAAGTTATTATTATTATTATTATTATTATTATTATTATTATTATTATTATTATTATTATTATTATTATCATTATTATTATTATCATTATTATTATTATTATTAATTCTTTTTATTTTTCTGTCTGTTATTTTCCTGTGAAAAGCAGCACTGGATAGGGATTGTGGGGGAGAGAAAGAGCAGGGTGAAGATAGAGGTGTTTCATTCCCCGAATGTTTCAACAAGCTGCCTTCACAGGGAACGAATTGTCGCCGAATATGACAGCTTGAAAAAATACCGAGGAATGAGAGGTCTGGTGCTTCACCCTGCTTCCTTGCAACCAGCACCTTCCCCGTGCACTCGTGCAGCCTAGAGATGCTGTCTGATGCTTTCTTGTTGGCTTGCAGCTAGTACAGGATGAAATACAGTTTGTGTTCTGAATTAGTGAGTTAGTGTTCAGCTAGCCACCTGTGTTGTTTCCTTCATGACAGTCACGTGTCCGCCACGTTCAATATTTTTGCCCTCTCTTTGAAAAGTGTGCACACCAACTGCTGAAATATTTGCACTGCATCACAGCTCACTCAACAAAACGGGTTACCAAGCTTATAGCATAACCATTACCTGCAGGCTTACCACCTCATTAATATCTATAAGCACCTCTTGAAATTAAGCAATACTTCATTTGTTTAACATGAATTTACAAACACAAATGTGAAGAAAGAAATACATCTTGGTAAAGGATGCAAAATGTTGTAAACAAAAACATTTTGCATCACATTCATATTGGTTAATGTTAGAAAAATGATAAATGTAATAAGCTCACACACACACACACACACACACACAGCTCTATATTTTGAGGGAGTTTCTCCGCTACGACCCTAACCTGGGAGCTACTACTGATTTCAAATGAACTTCTGAGTACCTGACTACTGATGTGACGTGCCACAGGGCCTGAGTAACATTTCTACTGCCAGTACTGAAGGTACTATCAAGTCTTCCCTGTACTGTTGTGTGAGCCACAGAAGGTAAACAAGGTGGTGTGTTTTGCCATGTATATATTGTACCACCTCACCGACTTATGCATGTAAAGAAATTCTATTGCTGAACTCCACACAACAATGGCACACTTCATTGGGTCTGAACTTGAAGAATTAGTGAAAACAAAGGTAGAAAACGAGCTTGCTAATATAACCAGCAGCAATGATGGAAGGGAAAGCAGAAGTGTAAGTAAGACGATTAAGGATGCAGTTGTTATGCTGTCCAGCCTGACAGCATAATCTCGGTCGCTGTGTCTACGGCTGTATCTACTGCTTTCAAGGAATTCAGTGATAAATTAGAAAACAAGATCGCAGTAATGCTGAGGAATTGCCTCCTGCTCAAGTATGAACACGACAAGATGGAGCAGTACTCCCGAAGGGAGAACTTACGTATTTCTGGATGAGAGGAAGAAGAAGACGAAAGTGAGGAGGTGCTGGAAGCTAAAGTTATAGAACTTGCTGATACTATTGGAGTGAAAATTGAGCAGGATGACATTTCTGTTGTTCACCATTTGGGGAGGCCCAGGGAAGGAGGTAGGCCAGTGATTGTGAGGTTTTGCCACCGAAAGAAAAGAAATGAAATTATGCAAAAAAAAAAAAAAAAAAAAAAAAAACTGAAAGGTAGGCAAAGAAAAGTGTATATAAATGATGACATGACCTCCTTAAGGGCTAAAATATTGAATATGGTTAAGGAGCAAGAAACAGTGAAAAATGTGTCCACAAGGGAGGGGAGCATTCTTGCATGCTTGCACAGTGGGGGTAGACCTGTTGTTATAAACTGTCCTGATGACTTAGAAAAGGTTGTTATATCTGCTCCTGATTGGAAAAGGTTAAATCTAGATCACTTAACAAGGGCCTAGGATGGCCCTGCTGGGGCACAGCACATACTTGGGCATGATAATAGTGTTAGTGTAAGTAATATTAACTCTGTTCAGTTTGTTCCTCCCCTGGATTATATTAATGTGTCATCTCTTAATGTCTGTGGTATCAAGTCAAAGTTTTTATCTATGAATTTTGTTAACTTTATTAAAGATTATGGTGTGATTTGTTGATGTGAAACTAAGTGTGATGATACTGATGTAATTAATGTAAAAAACAATATGGGAAATATCGGCTTTGACATTGTCTTTAAGGACAGAAGCAAATTAAGCAGGTTTAAATCTGGGGGTTTACTCATGGCCATCAAGAAAAATGCTAGTTTTAAGTGGAGGCATATTAGTAACACTTATGATTCTTTACTTTCAGTTAAAGTTGATAGAAGTAGTGTAAATTTTGGTAGGGAACTGGTAATAAGCTGTGTTTACATTCCCCCCTCACACTCTAGATATGGTAATGAAGAGCACTATGACGAGCTGGATGATTTTTTGCTTACTTACTCATGTGATGATTATGTGCATTGCATGTGCTTTGTGGTGATTTTAATGCTCACACTCTCACTATGTCCGATGTTCCTTCTGAGGCTGCTGAGGACCCTGTGTCTGTAAGTTTAACTAATTTTGGAATAACTGAGACTAGAGCAAACCAAAACTTAACCCCAGATAGGAATTCATATGGGAAAAGTTGTTGGATGTTTGTAAGAATCACCAAGTTTATATATTCAATGGAAGGTTAGGGGAGGACTGCAGCATTGGCAAACAATACAAATATTGACTATTTTTTAGGATCACCAGTGATTATGAAATATGCTGTAGTTTTTAAAGTATTAGATTATGAACCTTTGTGGTCTGATGTACACTGTGGACTACATGCAAGGATCAAATTTGAGATACAAAGTACGGTGCCTGTTGTAAACCGAGAAGCAAAGGAATCAAGACAATCAGGTGTAAGGCCAAGTAAATGGAATGTTGAAAAACAATTTTTATGTGTGAGTAATATTGATGAAACTAAGATAAATGAACTGATTGCAAAAGTGGATGAATTACCCATGGATGCTATTAATCTAGATTTAAAACAAATACTGATTGAGGCGGCACTTGCAACTTTCCCACCATATGAGAAAAGATCATTCATGAAAAGTCCAATAATGCCACCTCAATGGGATTTTATAAAGAGTGCTGGCCATCTAGAAAGGAATACCACAAAGCTAGACAGAGGTTTCATTTGCATAGTGAACATTTTAACAACATGATTGAGAAAAGCAGGAAAAATAAAGCAAATCTAAAAAGAGTGAAGAATAAGGAGACGGATAACTTAATAAAGAAATTTAGAAAATATAAGAGTGATGACCCTACAGCATATTGGAAAATTTTAAATAGTCAAAAAAGAACTTATCTGATCCCCATAACACTAAATGAATTCTATGAGCATTTTAAGCAGCTAGCGTGTGATGAAAATTCTGACAATAGTGATGTGAATATTACAAATGATGAAGACCGTGTGGATGCTGAAATTTTATCAGTACTTAATGATCCTATAAGTGAAGGAGAGGTAGTTAGAAATATTAAGAAGTAAAAAAAAAAACAATAAATCCCCAGCATCTGATATGATATTAAATTAATATATTAAAAGTACTTGATACTGGTGTCATGCCAGCTGAATGGTTGGTGGGTACAATAGTGCCACTCTATTAAAACAAGGGAGACATCCAGGATGTTAGTAATTACAGGGCCATCACCTTACTTAGCTGCATGGGGAAGCTGTTCACCTTCATACTTAATGAGACTTAATGATTATTCAAATACCTTATCTACCATTAATGAAACACAAACGGGCTTCAGACACAGATATTCCACTCTGGATCATATATTTTTCTTCAAATGTGTCATTGATTTATTTAAGTGAAAGAAGAGAAAGCTATTTTCTTTATTTGTTGATTACAAGAAAGCCTTTGATATGGTACAGCGTGAAGGTTTATGGTGTAAACTTGTGAAGGAAGAGATGCAAGGAAAAATTCTAAATGTAATCAGAAATATGTACAATAATATCAGATCATGTGTCATGCTTAACCAGGAGATTTCAGACACCTTTGTTTGCAATGTAGGGGTAAAACAGGGGGAAAATTTATCACTGGTGTTTTTTGCTTTTTATGTGAATGATATTGAAAGTAAATTAATTGAATATAATTGCAGTTATGTAAATTTTGGTGACGATTTCTTAAACATGTATCTTAAACTATTTGTTATTATGTATGCAGATGATACAATTATTTTGTGTGACAGTGAGGATGGAATGAAGCAGGCACTGGTTGCTCTGAATTTATATTGTAATGAATGGAAATTGAAGCTAAATTATAACAAAACAAAAATAGTAGTGTTTAGCAGGGGAAGACAAAATTTAACTATGAACTTGAATTTGGTGGTGAAAACATTGAAGTAGTGACAGAGTTTAAGTATCTTGGAGTATTATTAAATTATAATGGGAGGTTTCGCAAAGGTGAGCTGGAGCTAAAAGAGACACCTACAAGAGCAATGTACTCATTAATAAGTAAGTGTAGGAAGTTTGACTTGCCAGTGGATATACAACTCAAATTATTTACCACCACGGTGTTACCTATATTGAGTTTTGCAGCTGAAATTTTGGGTTACCATATTCCTAGGGAGTTAGAGTATATGTACATGAATTTTTTAAAGCAGGTTTTGGGTGTTCATGAGAATACTTGTAATGACATGGTGTATGGTGAACCGGGTGTATTTCTACTTGATATTTATATAAAGAAAAACAAAAAAATGATAGGTTATTGGTCTAGGCTAATTTCAGGTAAAAATACTAAACTGTGTTATTTAATGTACCAATGTCTATTGCAGCTGGATAGGTTAGGGCTTCATACTTCTCCATGGTAAACTTGTATAAAGAATATTTGTAATGACTGTGGAATGTCTGGTATGTGGTGTTGCAAGATGTTCCTAATTCAAGATGGGTGAAGAAAGCTATGGAACAGAGATTGAAAGATCAGTGGCTTGTAACTTGGCATCATAATTTAGAAACAAAATCATTAAGTAGCAGTTATAGGGTGTTTAAGACAGATTTTGGCAGAGAACAGTATTTAGAACAGTTAACAAAGGGTGACAGATTATTAGTGACTAAATTTAGAAGTTGTAATAATAGACTTCCTGTAAATGTTGGTAGGTATCAAGGTGTCAGTAGAGAAGATAGGGTATGTAACATGTGTAATGCTGAGGTAGAAGGAGAAGAATTTCATGTTCTTTTTTAATGTACTGATATGGAAATTGTTAGGTTAGGTAATATGTATATAGCAAATTACATAAATAGGCCAACAATTCAAATATGTTTTGTTCATGCAAAGTATAAGTTCAAATGTGATAAAGAAATTATTTTTGTTTTTTGAGGATGGTGCTACGCATGTTTAGATAAACAGTGTGCAAAACACCTCAATAGTTTTTTTTTTTTATTTCTTAATTAGTGACAGTATGTATCATCATATATGCATACACATTTTTTTTATATTAATTTTTTGCCATTGCTTACAGCGTATTTCATTTGTATGTATTTGTCTTTTCTTATGTAATATTATGCACATTCTGTATATAATCTATATATAGTGTCTGTATTCTTTTGCTGGAGAGCTGTGCTCCATACTTTATAGAAAGTCTGACCTTACTCAATATATTCAATTAAATTCAGTTATAAATTCAATTCACACACACACACACACACACACACACCTGTACACAGTGGTGGCGCTGTAGTCCCTTAATCACTGAGTCTTGGCCTTGCTGCCGTGCCAGGTCAGCGGGGGTCATGTTGTCAGGGGTGGTCAAATGAGGGCTCACGCCGCGTCGCAGCAAAGCCTCCACAGCATCACTGGGAGCCCCGCACAGCGCCGCGGCGTGGAGAGGCGTCAGGCCATCCTGGCTCAGCGTGTGACCATCATAAACCTCGGGGATGTTGGCCATGTCTGCCTCGTTGCCCTCCACCAGCATGGACAAGACTGTGTTGTGGTGGTGTTCATGCCTGCCCCGCCACTCCCTCTGTGATGACAAACAGACACTGTTGCTGCCCACTTGTGTCACCACCACCACCACTACCACTACCATTACCACCACTACTGCTATAAAATGACTACCACCGCCACCAACACCACCACCAATACCATTACTATTAAATCATCACCACCACCACCACCACCAATACCACTACCATTACCACCACTACTACTATAAAATGACCACCACCGCCACCAATACTATTACTATTAAATCATCACCACCACCAATACCATTACTATTAAATGACCACCACTATCAACACCACCACCACCACTACAACAATTACCACAACTACTACTATAAAATGACCACTACCACCACCACCACCACCACCACCTATACTCTTACTATTAAATGAACACTACTATCACAACTACCACCACCACTTCTACTGTAAAATAACCGCCACTGTTACCACCACCAACACCACCATCACTACCACAACCATTACCTCCATCATAACTGCAAGAGAGAGAGAGAGAAAATAATAACTAATTATAATTATGATAGTAATAATAATAATAATAATAATAATAATAATAATAATAATAATAATAATAATAATAAAAGAACAGTGACATAATGAAGTTAAAGGACAAAAAAAAAATAACTAACTGAAAACTGATGTCTACAAAAACCATAATGATCATAAATAATAATAATAT
>NC_087164.1:422500-430000 GCF_035594125.1 Scylla paramamosain | reverse complement strand
GCAGCAAAGTGTAGGGCTGTCCATCCTGTGTGTATAATAATAATAATAATGTCAGGTTTATTTATGAAGAGGCAGCAGACAATACAGTGATAGTCGCTGAAGGGGTCTTGATTTACATGGTATACATATTTACATATATATATGGTATATAGATTTACATGGCAGCTGGTTCACCGCTTTTACAGTGTGTACATGATTGAACTGCATACGATATACTTTTTTGGCAGAAGCTGCACCATTTACATAGCTTCACCACTTTCATAGTGTGGACATGATTGAACTGCATACAATAAACATCTTCGGCAGGAGCTTCGCCACAGAATAACAAACACCTACTGGGGGATCGAACATGGGACCTTCCGCCTCCCAGTCAGGAGCAATACCCGTTACGCCACGATGGCGTGTGTGTGTGTGTGTGTGTGTGTGTGTGTGAGAGAGAGAGAGGAGATAAGACTATATTAATATTACTCTTATTATTATTATTATTGATGTTATTATTATTACTATTATAATTATTATTATTATTATTATTATTATTATTGTTATTATTATTATTATTATTATTATTATTATTATTATTAGGAAGAACAAGAGGTATAGGAAGAGGAGGAGCAGGATAATTAAGGTAAAATGGAATTGGAGTAGGAGGACGAAGAGAAAGAGGAGAGGAAGAGGAGAATTAGGATCAAAAAGAGGTGCAAAGGGAGGAGGAAGAAGAGGATGAGGAAAAGGAGGAGGAAGTGGAGAAGTAAAACGAGAAGTAATTGCAAAATCTTCTTTTCTTCCCTTCCTTCTTTTTTCTTCTTTTTCTTTTTCTTCTTCTTCTCCTTCTTCTTTTTCTTCTTCTTCTTCTTCTTCTTCTTCTTCTGTATTATACTAGTATAAGTAGTAGTAGTAGTAGTAGTAGTTGTAGTAGTAGCAGCAGTAGTAGTAGCATTAATAGTAGTAGTAGTAGTAGCAGTAGTAGTAGTAGTAGTAGTAGAAACTGAGGTAGTAGTAGGAGTAGCAATATAAGAAGTAAGAGTAGTAGCAGTAGTAGGTGTTGTAATATTAGTAACATTAGAAGTAGCAGTTGTAGAAATAGTAGTAAAAAAACACATCTACATCTACAATTACCACCACCACCACCATCACCACCACCACCACCACCACCAACAGCACAGCCTCACCTTCACTATCCATGGCCAGAGGGTTACCACGGAGGTCCAGCAGCGCCTTCACTGTATGGGCGTGGCCATTCTGGGCAGCCATCATCAGCGGTGTCTCTTCAGTGGTGCCTCCACCTTCTATGCTTAACCCCGCCTGCAGTAAGTGAGACAGCAGGTGCTCGTGGCCCTTGCTGGCAGCCATAGTCAGCAGACTCCATGACACCCCAGCATTAGTGGGGACGGTGACCTCGGGCCGGGCACCCCTGTCAAGTGCTGACCTCACCCCTGCCTCGTCTCCTTCCCTTACAGCAGTGACCAGCTCCTGTGTGTGTGTGTGTGTGTGTGTGTGTGTGTGTGTGTGAAGGAAAATAAAAATAATAATAATAATAATAATAAAAATAATAATAATAATAATAATAATAATAATAATAATAATAATAATAATAATAATAATAATAATAATAATAATAAATGATAATAATAATAATAATAATAATAATAATAATAATAATAATAATAATAATAATAATAATAATAATAATAATAATAATAATAAAATTATGATAATAATAGTAATAATATCAATAATTATAATAATAATATTAATAATAATAATAATAATAATAATAATAATAGTAATAATAATAATAATAACAAAAATGAAAATAAGAATAGTAATAATAATAATAATAATAAAAATAATAATAATAATAATAATAATAATAATAATAATAATAATAATAATAATAATAATAATAATAACAATAAAAATAATAAATATAATAATATTAAAATAAGATGAGATGACATCAGCGATAATAATTATAATATGAACAAAACAAGAACAAAAACAAGAAAATAATAAAAAAAATAATAAATAATATATCAAAGAAGAAAAAAGTGTAAAGATAATACATGTAATAATAATTAGTAATATCATCACTATAAGGTTAATTATCGTAAAACTACTTAATTGTAACGAAAAAAAACATATCATGTCAGTTGTCACCATTATCTAATTATAATAATAATAATTATAATGATAATTATAGAAATAATAATGAAAATGAAAAAAAAAAGATCATAATTACAATAGTAGTGATGCTGAAATTAGTAAGGAAAGGGAAAGGTACCTGATAATTATAACGATGAAAATATAAAAAAAATAATGTGATAATTATTCTAATAAAAGATAATGATAATAATAATGATAATAATAAATAATGATGATGATAATAATAAAAATAATAATAATAATAATAATAATAATAATGATAATAATTATAACAATAATAATAATAATAATAATAATAATAATAATAATAATAATAATAATAATAATAATTATAATAATAATAATAATAATAATAATAATAATAATAATAATAATAATAATAATAATAATATTTATATTAATAATAATAAAAATAATAATAATAATAATAATATTGATATATTAATAACGATAAAGATAGGGTAATAAGATAACAAAGGTTTAAAAGGATGATAATGATAAAAATAAAATAAAATTAAAAAAACAATAATGATAAAAATGATTATTTTTGTTGTTGTTGTTTTTGTTGTTGTAGTTGTTGTTCTTGTTATTGTTGTTGATGTTGCTATTATTTTTTTATTATATTTCATTATTGTCGTTGTCATTTTATAATATGCATAAATGATATATGTCGTAGCATTTATTTAACAGTTGGCTGTTCCGTTGGTTAGGGAATGTTGGATTGATAAAAGATACATTACAGAAGAATTAAGTAATAAACAGATAGGCTTTGCTTAAAAAAATCTTAGTCAGTCTAGTTTGGGAAGGTTTCCTTGTTTAAAGCAAAGTATGCAGCCTAAAGTCAAACTTCGTATTTAACCTATTATTCATTAAAAAAAAAAAGTATTGTCAGTACATGCAGCAAATGTAGCGAAAGAGAAGACGGTGGTAATGAGAGTTATGCAAATGGACATTCCTTGTTCGTTAGTACATTTATTACTTAAAAGGAAATAAAGAAGGCCGGTGACTGGTGAGGCCTTACAAAATGGTAAGTACAGTCAGGTACCTAATTGTGCCAAAATTGTGAGGTCTTTCAGTTTTCATGTTTATGTAATTAATGTGAGAATGTGAATAAGTAAAGTAAAACATGGCGTATTGGCCAAGAATTAAATGAGGTGAAGTAAGATTTTCTTGTTTTTATAATTACATCTTGGTCTACTTGACTATAACCTTTGTTGTTTATAGGTTAGAGAGGGTAACAAACATCCTTCGTGGTCAATAAATTCTAGGGTAGTTTATCCTGTGTCAAGTGCTAAAAGGGTTGTTAAAAAGACTTTGTTTACTTATAAATTGTTCTATTTATTAAAAGATTCCTTCTTGGTCACATTCTCTCTCTCTCTCTCTCTCTCTCTCTCTCTCTCTCTCTCTCTCTCTCTCTCTCTCTCTCTCTCTCTGTCTCTCTCTCTCTCTCTCTCTCTCTCTCTCTCTCTCTTATAAGAATACTACTACTACTACTACTACTACTACCACTACTACTACTACTACTACTACTACTAATAATAATAATAATAATAATAATAATAATAATAATAATAAGAATAAGAAGAAGAAGAAGAAGAAAAAGATGAGAAAGAAGAAGAAAAAGAAAATTTGTAATCAAAACAATACTAGGAAAAAAAACCTGTTAATGATAATGATAAATATGAAAAAAATACATACTACTACAATTACTACTACAACTATTACTACTACTCCTACTACTACCACCACTACTACTACAACTACTAGCAACAATACTACTACAACTACTGCTACTAATGCAACTACTACTACTACAACTACAGCTAATACTGCTACTACTACTACTACTACTACTACAACTACTACTACTACTACTACTACTATTACTACTACTACTACTACTAATACTTCTACTACTACTACTACTACTACTACTATTACTACTGCTATTTCTTCCACCACTATTACTACAACAACTTAAACTACTATAACTACTATTACTACTACTAGAATCATTGCTACTACTGCTACTGCTACTACCACTTCTTCTATAACTACTACTTCTACTACAACTACTACTACACTTAAACTATTACTACTACTACTACTACTACTACTACTACTACTACTACTACTAAAACTATTTCTACTGTTACTATTATTACTACTATTACTACTAATACTGTTACTACCACTAAAACTACTTCTACTATTACTACTATCAATACTATTACCATTACAACAACTGCTACTACTACTACATCTACTACTATTATTACTATTTCTACTACTACTACTACTACTACTACTACTACTACTACTACTACTACTACTACTACTACTACTACTATTACTACTACTTCTACTACTACTAGTACTACTACTAATACTACTACTACTACTACTACTATTAGTAGTATTACTACCATTACTCTTACTACTACTGCTAATACTACAACATCTAATACAATTATTACTAGTTCTACTACTACTACTACTACTACTACTACTACTACTACTACTACTACTACTACTACTGCTACTACTACTACTACTACTACTACTACAAATACTACTATTACTACTACTTCTACTATTATTAATACTACTACTACTACTACTACTAGTACTACTACTACTTCTACTACTACTACTACTACTAATACAACTAGTAATAACAATATAAAACAATAATGTATTAGTGATGATGATGGTGATGATGATGATGGTGCTGATGATGATGAATGGACGGTGATGATAAGGAAGAAAGACACTAAAGATGTTGATGACGATAATGATAACTATAATTATAGAATAATATAACAAGGAAATCAAGGTGAAAAGTGATTATAATAATAAATATTTATTTCATTATTATTAATTTATGTTGTGAAAACGATGATAATAGTTAATTGTAAAAATACCATTACTTCTTCTGCAACTACTTCTACTTGTGCTACTACAACTACTATTACTACTACTACTGCTTCTACTACTACTTCTACTACTGCTAGTACTACATATACTACTACTACTACTACTACTACTACTACTACTACTACTACTATTATTATTATTATTATTATTATTACGTCATATCATTAAAGGCATTACGATCATAAGGTTAGCACGTTTTCCTCCTCCTCCTCCTGTTCCTCCTCCTCCTCCTCCTCCTCCTCCTCAGTCTTATCAGGCACAAAGGCTCATAATTAACACTAATCCATCATCGGCTTTACTCAATAACGTGGAAATTAAGAGATAAGAAACTCTGAAATGATAAAAGTTTTCATTACGCTTTTATTAACGAGAGAACCATATTGATTTGAGAGTTACTACTACTACTACTACTACTACTACTACTACTACTTTTTTTCAACAACAACTACAACTACTAATACCTCCACCCCATGTTTATTGATGTGTCAATTAGGGGCTCCATTACTTGGAGGTCATTAGCCCCAGCTCTCGCTAATGACTGTGGCATCCAACCATATCTAATACTCTATAATATAAACATTAGTTGTTAACTATAAATTCACTCTACCTCTACTCTATCTACTCTTATGCCACTCTCCACCACTGTAGCCTCGCAGTCGAGGCCTCCTAAGTCTGCAGGTATGGGAGTGGAATGCCTTGTCCCCCTGAGACACAGGAGGGCAGATCTGAGGAGGGAGAATGAGAGACGGCACCTCATCCATGCGACGACATGGCTCCTTGGCTGGTGCTTCTTTTCTGCCATTAGGTCGGCTAGTCTTGAGTAGAAGCACTGAGCCTTGGAGCCCATCCCGCCAGATGTGGTGAAGACCAGAGGTGTGAAGCTGCCCTGGTCAACGTGTTGGATTCTCTCCCCATACGCTCGGATCTTCTCCTGCTCATTCTTGCGGTGGGCGGCCTCCAGGGAGAGTTCGTGGTGACAGGCGGCCATCGGGTCAAAGATCCGTATGTCCACGAATGCTTTCTGTCCCCTTGTCCAGAACCCTCGTGCACTGACGTCGACTCGAGCCTCGTTGGTGTTGTTGGCTGTTCTGTAGCGCAGGTGCTCGCCGTCTAGCGGCAGGAGGGTCAGTTCAGTGGAGACATCGTGGCACACCTCCCTGAGCATGCTGGCGGTCAGATCTCTCACCTCATCGTGCCTGATACATACGAATCCCTTCTTTTTGCACGTCATGGTGTGGTTGACGTCATTGGGGGAGCCACACACACAGGTACTGGGGAGTCCTTCCATCGGCCAGCCGTACCTCAGAGCAATGGCGTCGACAAATTCTTGTTTGTTGAGGCTGAAGCCCTTCGCTCTGATGGGCAGTGACGTTAGCCAGTTAGAGGCTCCCGTTTCCTGTGCAGTGAGGATTTTTCTCACTGTGGTTGCAGGCAGGATGTTTATCAGGTCTTCGAGACAGTTTCGTTGATGTTGTTGCCTATCTCAAGATATAATTCGTCCTTGCTCAGTGACTGCACTTTGGGCTATTTCACCATGTGCGTCCTGAGCAATGATCTTCTCTGTGAGGGACCTGGTGAGCTTGAGGGAGTTGAGGTTCTCCACAGTCGCCAACTTCTCAGGGGAGGTGATTCCCATCCCGCCCAGTCTTGGTGGAAGTTCGAGCAGCGCCCTTTCCCCATCTCCGATGGTGTGGTATCTCAGTAACGCTGGGAGGAAGGTGTTCCTTATCGAGACCTCCAGTGGTGCAAGGAGAGGGCTAATGCCTGGGATGGTGCGCATGGCGAATCTCCATCGATGCTGCAAGCCGTGGGTGTAGGCGGAGTAGGCTGCATGAGGCTCAGTCCTGGCCATGTCAGACAGGACTTCCACCTCATGTATCCACTCCTTCACCTTTTCTCCTATGTACTCCTTCTTGAACTCCTCTGTTCCGATGACAGCACCCAGATGCCGTTGTCCATTCTTTGTTATTATAACTCCACTGCCACTGAAGCTATCCACTGCACTGTCATAGTGTTCAGGCTTTACAATAAGGACGGACTTAGAGGCATTGGGTGTGTACCCTATGATGGGACCATTGTCGTTCACTAAGCCCCACCATTTTTTCAAGTCTGTTATTTTGCCGGCCCCTGACAGGTCATCCGCGTACGCCACTTGCTTCACACTCGTTTTCTCATATGAGATAACTTGTTGCAGCACTGAAAGTCCGAGGGCGTACATCGCCATGGCCACTGGGTCACCTTGTGTTGTCCCTTCCATGGACTTTAACACCTTAACACTATTATCACTATTACTACATATGTAGAAATCCGAGGGGTCACTATATGTGTTTTCTACATATTGTGCCAGAGAGGGACATTTTACTCGTATGTTGTGAAGCATTGTTTTTCTGTTAATAGTGT
>NC_087164.1:412500-415000 GCF_035594125.1 Scylla paramamosain | reverse complement strand
AGGTGCTTGTTTGCCGCGCCGCCCCAGGCCAGGCACGCGTACTCCAAGGAGGAGCGGACCTGCGCCTTGTAGAGTAACTCCAGTCCCTTGGCGTCAAGGAGGTAGGAGATTCTCCTCAGGGATGCCAGCTTCCCTGAGGCCTCTCTGGCGAGTCGCTCCACGTGGGTTCTGAAGGTCAACTTACGGTCGTAAGTGACCCCCAGCACCTCCACCTCATCCCGCGGCGTCAGTGTCTCCCCGTTGAAGGTGAGGCGCGGGGCTCTACTTGTCCTGTTGATAGTGAGCTGCTGGGTTTTGTGAGCGGCAAACTTTACTTGCCACTTCCTTCCCCAGGCTGCAACACGGCTCAGGGTGGCGTTGATGTCGTGGTTGGCTGCAGCTTCCTCCTCCAGTCCGTAGCTGTGGGATAGTGTTATGTCATCTGCAAACGCCTTCGCGGTAGGAACGAGGTGCATCAGATCATTGACATACACATTCCACAGCAAAGGGCCGAGGCAGCTCCCTTGAGGAACACCTGCCCTTATGGGCTGTGGATTTGATTCCCGCCCATTGATGATTACTTTGAGATGTCTGTCTCTCAAGTAATTCTCAAAGAGCTGGAGGAGAGCCCCGTCCACGCCTATAGCACGGAGCTTTGTGGTGAGGGCTGCGTGCCACACTTTGTCGAACGCCCCCTCGACGTCAAGAGCCACGACAGCCGTGGTCTTCCCTTGGTCCAAGGCCCCACTCCACTCCATCGAGAGGAGCAGGTGCAGGTCTGCCGCCGACCTCCCCTGCCTGAACCCAAACTGTCTGTTGCTCAGCAGGTGGTGCCTCTCGAGGTGCCGCGTGACTCTCGAGGCCACAACAGTTTCCAGCACTTTGCTCAGCACAGGCAGCAGGGACACGGGTCTGTAGTTTTTTGCCTCTGTCTTTGCATTTTTCTTGTGCAGAGGCACCACACTACTCCCCTTCCACATTTCAGGCCATGTGGCGTTGCTGAGGCAGTGGTTAAAGAGTGAAGCGAGTGGGCGCGCCAGCTCCGCAGCACACTGTCGGAGTACGCGGGGACTAATGTCCTGTGGCGCCACCGCTTTTTTCTCGTCCAAGTTTGCGAGTATCACTTTCACTTCCTCTTCATTTGTGTTCACTCTCTCTCTCTCTCTCTCTCTCTCTCTCTCTCTCTCTCTCTTATACTACTACTACTACTACTACTACTACTACTACTACTACTAATAATAATAATAATAAGAAGAAGAAGAAGAAGAAGAAGAAGAAGAAGAAGAAGAAGAAGAAAAGAGGAGAAAGAAGAAGAAAAATAAAATTTGTAATCAAAACAATACTAGGAAAAAAAAACCTGTTAATGATAATGATAAATATGAAAAAAATACCTACTACTACAATTACTACTACAACTACTACTACTACTCCTACTACTACCACCACAACTACTAAAACTACTAGCAACAATACTACTACAACTACTGCTACTAATGCAACTACTACTACTACAACTACAGCTAATACTGCTACTACTACTACTACTACTACTACTACTACTACTACTACTACTACTACTACTACTACTACTACTACTACTACTATTACTACTACTACTACTACTAATACTTCTACTACTACTACTAGTACTACTACTACTACTGCTATTTCTTCCACCACTATTACTACAACTACTTAAACTACTATAACTACTACTACTACTACTAGAATCATTGCTACTACTGCTACTGCTACTACCACTCCTTCTATAACTACTACTTCTACTACAACTACTACTACACTTAAACTCTTATTACTACTAGTACTACTACTACTACTAAAACTATTTCTACTGTTACTATTACTACTACTATTACTACTAATACTGCTACTACCACTAAAACTACTTCTACTATTACTACTATTAATACTATTACCATTACTTAAACTGCTACTCCTACTACATCTACTACTATTATTACTACTTCTACTGCTACTACTACTACTACTAATAATAATACTATTACTACTACTTCTATTACTACTAGTACTACTACTAATGCTACTACTACTACTTGTAGTATTAGTACTATTACTACTATTACTTTTACTACTACTGCTAATACTACATCTAATACAATTATTACTAGTTCTACTACTACTACTACTACTACTACTACTACTACTACTACTACTACTACTACTACTACTGCTACTACTACTACTACTACTACTACTACAAATACTACTATTACTACTACTACTACTACTATTACTACTACTACTACTACTACTACTACTACTACTACTTCCACTACTACTACTACTACTAATACAAATAGTAATAACAATATAAAACAATAATGTAATAGTGATGATAATGGTGGTGATGATGATGGTGCTGATGATGATGAAAGGACGGTGATGATAAGGAAGAAAGACACTAAAGATGTTTATGATGATAATGATAACTATAATTATAGAATAATATAACAAGGAAATCAAGGTGAAAAGTGATTAT
>NC_087164.1:365000-405000 GCF_035594125.1 Scylla paramamosain | reverse complement strand
CCATATTTCCTCTCCTCACACCTCACAAGACGTGATGTCCCTGAGAGACGCCTCCTCTCCGTTCTACCTCACGACTTAAGGCGCTCTGCCTTCCCCTCCTTGGAATGTGTTGTTGCCCGCTCAATCTCCCCTTGTTTCAACACATCTCCACCTCAAAATATTTCCTCCCTTATACATACAAAGATATAGAGAACTTAAATTATGAAGAAAATAATACTACATGATATAAAATGAGTAAATAAGCCTTACACTAACTTATAACCAATATTTAGAATAATGTCCACAAAGCAGGTAACCAGAACACGGGGGACACTAAGAAAACGTGTTCCTTTTCAAGGTAGACTCGGCCAATAAGATGACAATACATGCTAATTGTAGAAAACAAAATGTCATTCCTGAAATCCAAATAAAAACATACATAGTGAAGAAAACGGAAAGAAAAAGGAGCACACTGAAAAACAAAAGAAAGGATATTGAAAATAAAAGCCAACACAAACAAATTTACCGCAGGTCCCTTGCTGTGCTCAGAACCCAGCCAATCCCAACAGGCGGACAACAGACAGGCTGTTCAAAGAGAGGTAATATCTCACCCCTCTGGATCAGGGAAACGGCATTGTAAAAACACCCAAGTGACACACACACACACACACACACACACACACACACACACACACACACACACACACACACCTGTCCTTTATAAGTAAACGACAGACTGAGAATGTTCAGTGTCGAAGAAGATGACACTCAACTGTCCCCCTCTTCTACACTGAACATCCTCGGTCTGTCCTTTACTTATAATCTGAACTGGACACTTCACATCTCCTGTCTAGCTAAAACAGCTTCTATGAAGTTAGGTGTTCTGAGATGTCTTCGCCAGTTTTCTTACCCCCACAGCTGCTAACTTAATTCTGTTTATTTATTTATTTTTTTTTTATAATTTAATTGATTGATTGTTTATTGACCAGAGTAGCATTTTTTTTTTTTTTTTTTACAGAGAAGAAGCATTATATGATTAATGGGGCACTAGCCCGCTGAGCCGAGGCTCCCTAGCAGACAGAGGAGTGATATACATATAAATGCAACTTATATAGAGGGCAGGGTAACAATACAAATCATATAGAACAGTAGAAAATAAATAATATTATTGCACCCTTTTTTTAGGAGCTAATATCCTTAAGATAAGTTATGTTTGTAACAAGCTACATCATTCATGTGTACAAAAAATACTAAAACTTTATTACAGATACTAGTTTTGACTTAGACTATTAAATAGGAACTTTTTCATTTTACTTTTGAAAATATTGAAAAAAATTTTTTTTTTTTTATATCGTCAGGCAATACGTTCCATACTTTAGGACCAACACAGTGTTTGGAAAAATATATACAGACTAGTTCTTTCTTGTGGGCAAATCATATTACTATGATATCCTCGGGTACCTTGGCTATTGTGGAATACATTAGATGTATTACTATTTGAATAATTATCATTAACATTTTTATATATGGTCAGCGCTATGAATTATTTCTTTAAGAGGTCGAAAGTTAGTATATTTAAGTCATTAAACAGTAAGTCGGTGGAGTCGTATTTACCTTTAAAGGCAATGGTTCTTAATATTTTCCTTTGTGCTACAAAGATATCATTCACAACCGCAGGCCAAGTACAGCCCCAGATCGATGAACAGTTAATAAGGTATGGATAACATAATTAATAATATAAGCTGCGTAAGGCTTCACTTGTTACATTGTACCTAATTCTAAATAAAATTCCACAAGTTTTTGATAAGTTTGAGCACACCGATTGTATATGCTTTTTCCAGTTAAAATTTTCATCAATAATAACTCCTAAGAATTTTGTAGAAGAAACACGATTAAGCTCAGCCTCCATAGGAAACTGTTCCGAAATTACTGACAACAGAGTGTCTTTGAAACAATATGAAGTTAGTTTTATTAATGTTTACTGTTGATTTATTTGCGGTTACCCATTTGAATATGTTATGCAATTCTTGAGTTAATTTTACATTTCAGTTACACAAATCATGATCTTTTAGAAGAAGGCTTGTATCATTGAGAAATAGAACGTAACTAAGCATATCAATAGCATTACATATATCATTGATGTATATCAGAAATAATATAGGACCTAATATAGAACCTTGTGGCACACCTTAATAATAGTTTTTTTTTTATTTGACATATAATTGTTACAAAATACAGACTGTTTCCTACCTGACAGGTAACTAGCAAACAATTTTAGTGGTAATCCTCTAACTCCAATGTTTTTTAGCTTGTCTAATAATATGTTATGATCAATAGAGTGAAATGCTTTACTCATATCAAGAAAACCCCTACTACATGGTTCTTTCTCTCCATATTCTTGTATATTTCGATTGTGAACTTCAGTATTGCTGTTTCTGTGGATTTATTTTTTGCGGAATCCAAATTGATTGCTTGAAAGCAGGTTGAAAGATTCTATTAATGCAGTCAGTCTCTTTGCTATTGCTTTTTCAAGCATTTTGTACAAGGTCCTTATCCGTCCATGTATGGAGTATGCTTCACGTGTCTGGGGGGGGTTCCACTCATACTGCTCTTCTAGACAGGGTGGAATCAAAAGCTTTTCGTCTCATCAACTCCTTTTCTCTAACTGACTGTCTTCAGCCTCTCTCTCATCTCCGCATTGTTGCATCTCTAGCTGTCTTCTACCGCTATTTTCATGGAAACTGTTCTTCTGATCTTGCTAACTGCATGTCTCCCCTCCTCCCGCAGCCTCGCTGCACAAAACTTTCTTCTTTTTCTCACCCCTATTCTGTCCACCTCTCTAATGCAAAAGTTAACTAGCATTCTCAATCATTCATTCCTTTCTCTGGTAAACTCTGGAGCTCCTTACTTGTTTCTGCATTTCCACCTTCCTATGACTTGAATTCCTTCAAGAGGGAGGTTTCAAGACACTTATCCTTCAAGGTTTTACTACCGCTTTAAACCATTTTCTGGGACTGGCATCTCAGTGGGCTTCTTTTTTTTTTATTTGATTTTTGTTACCCTTGGCCAGTGTCCCTCCTACATAAAAAAAAAAAATCAAACACACACACACACACACACACACACACACACACACCGTGTTGTGTAGAGGTTAGCACGCTCGGCTCACAACCAAGAAGGCCCGGGTTCGAATCCCGGGCGCGGCGGGGCAAATGGGCGAACCTCTTAATGTGTAGCCCCTATTCATTTAGCAGCAATTAGGTACGGGATGTAACCTGAGGGGTTGTAACCTCGCTATCCCGGTGTGTGGTGTGTCAGTGGTCTCAGTCCTACCCAAAAGATCTGCCACTATGAACTCTGAGCTCTTTCTGTAGGGGAATGGCTGGCTGGGTGACCAGCAGACGACCGTACGTGAATCACACACACACACACACACAAACCAACATGGACAAACGCACACACACATACACAAAGACATGGACACACACACACACACACACACACACACACAGAGGAGGAGGCAGTAGGCACCTGCCGAAACGATAATTACTCCCAGTAAGGTCTAAAGCACTGTTTAGGGGGTGCTGTGAACTTATCACTAAACCCAGCTGTGACCTCACTGAACGTTTCCCTTTGTGTCTCACAACACATGGGGGCAGTCACAGCCTGCCCTCTAAAGACAACTCTCTTCCTCCACACAAAACTACAAGCACCTAATAACAAACACACCATTCACTCAGAATTTCAAAATTATCACGGCAACTCCTACACCAGCCTCGGAGTCCCCATCTGAGAAGGTGACCACAAATGTCCCCAGGTCGGACTGCCCTTCTGACAACGACCTTAAGTGTCTTGACACCCCCCTTCAACTTTTTCTTCATTAACTTCTGCAACAATCGCGGTCTAAGATATAATTTTCAATCTGTAGAACATTACCTCTCCTCTTCTAAACCTCATCTTCTTTTCATCACTGGAACTCAGGTGTCTGACACAATTGACAGTAGCCCCTTTTCTGTTCCCTCCTACTTTCTCTATCGTCATTTTCGATCGAAAGCTGGATGTAGCGTTAATGTGCGCAGTGACTTAACCTGCTCTCGTGCCCACGCTCTTGAATCTTCCGAGTTTTCAAACACCTGGCTACGACTAGTCACTCTCAAACTAAATTTATCTGTGCTGTATATCTCTGACCTAACTCCTCTGACTATAAGAAATTCTTTGACTACTTAACTTCCAAAGTGGAGCACATTCTGACCTTCTTCCCTTTTTGCAGAGATCTCCATTCTTGGAGACTTCAAAATTCACCACCAGATTTGGCTTTCCTCTCTCTTCACTGACCATCCTGATGAACTAGTCTTCAGCTTTGCTATCCTCCACGACCTAGAGCAATTGGTGCAACACCCTACTCGTATTCCTGACCGTCTTGGAGATACACGCAACATTCTTGACCTTTTCCTGACCTCTAATCCTTCTGCTTATGCTGTTACCCTCTCATCTCCATTGGGTTCTTCCAATCACAATTTCATATCTTCTTCCTATCACTCCAATCCCTCCTCAGCATCCCCCTAAGCGGAGGTGCCACTGGCGTTTTGCCTCTGTTATTTGGGGGGACCTGAGGAGGTATTTTGTTGATTTTCCTTGGAATGACTACTGCTTCCATGACAAAGACTCGTCTTTGTGTGCTGAGTGCATATCAGAGGTGATAGTGTCTGGCACGGAGGTGTACATTCTTCATTCTTTTTCTCCACCTAATCCTTCCAAATATTGGTTTAACCCAGCTTGTTTTCATGCTATACATGATAGAAAGGTGGCCCACCAAAGGTACTTTAGCCTTCCATCACCAGAATCTCATGCACTTTATATTTCTGTTTGGAACCAAGCCAAGTCTGTTCTCCAACTAGCCAAACACTCCTTCATTAATAGAAAGTGTCAAAATCTTTCAAGATTTAACTCCCTCGTGACTTCTGGCACCTAGCCAAAATCATCTGCAATAACTTTGTTTCTTCTACTTTCCTTTGTTTATTTCAACCAGATGGCACCACTGCTATCACATCTGTCTCTAAAGCTGAACTCTTCGCTCAAACCTTTGCTAAAAACTGTACCTTGGGTGACTTAAGGCTTGTTCCTAACTCTCCTCCACCCTCTGACTATTTCATGCTACCTATTGAAAATTCTACACAATGATGTTTTCCATGCCCTCGCTGGCCTAAACCCTCGGAAGGCTTATGGACCTGAAGGAATCCCTCCTATTGTTCCATGCTTACACCTCGCCTAGTCAAACTTTTTCAACTCTGTCTGTCAACATCAACTTTTCTTCTTGCTGGATGTTTGCCTACATTCAGCCTGTTTCTAACAATGGTGATTGTTCTAATCCTTCAAACTACCGTCCTATTGCTTTAATTTCCTGTTCGTCTAAAGTTTTTTAATCTATCCTCAACAGGAAGATTCTTAAACATCTATCACTTCACAACCTTCTATCTAATCACCACTATTGGTTCCATTAAGGCCGCTCTACTGGTGATCTTCTGGCTTTCCTTTCTGAGTCTTGGTCATCCTATTTGAGAGATTTTGGTGAAACTTTGGCTGTTGCCTTGGATGTATCTGGCACAAAGCTTTGATTTCTAAACTACCTTCCTACGGCTTCTATCCTTCTCTCTATAACTTCATCTAAAGTTTCCTTTCTGACCGTTGTATTGCTGCTGTGGTAGACGGTCATCTCCTAAATCTATTAACAGTGGTGTTCCTCAGGGTTTTGTACTCTCACCCTCTCTCTTCCTATTATTTATCAATGATTTTCTAAACCAAACATCTTGTCCTATCCACTTCCATGCTGATGATACCACCCTGCACTTTTCCATGTCTTTTCATAGACATCCAACTCTTCAGGAAGTAAACAGTTCATGCAAGGAAGCCACGGAACGCCTCACTTCTGATCTTTCTAAACTTTCTAATTGGAGCAGAGCAAACTTGGTATTGTTCAATGCCCGAAAAACTCAATTCCTCAACACAACCTCCCATATATATATATATATATATATATATATATATATATATATATATATATATATATATATATATATATATATATATATATATATATATATATATATATATATATATATATATATATATATATATATATATATATATATATATATATATATATATATATATATATATATATATATTTTTTTTTTGCAACACTGATGAGTGCAACACACCTTGGTTGAGGGTTCCTGCCTCTGTTTTGGTGGCCTTCTTTGAGGCTGCCTGCCTCTGTCTTGCTGGCTTCCTTCACGCTGTTTGCCTCTCTGCTGCTTCCCTGGGATGTCAAATAAATCTTATATCAATGAAAGCCGTGTTGGGGCAACAAGGCGCTATAACACACACGCCAGGATGCTTGTTGTTGGTGTTGTGGGAGTGTGTCAAGCCATGGGTGGTGATAGTGTCGTGTGCTTCATGTGCCTCACGGCTTACAAACACTAATGTAGCTTGCACTCCCGTGACCTTGAGCACCAGCTCCTGCTGGCGGCCACTCACTGCTGCCAAGTGTACGATGACCTTGCTCCTCTTCATAATGAAAACGGAGGCACTACTTCTACTACTACATCTACTAGGAGAGAGAGAGAGAGAGAGAGAGAGAGAGAGAGAGAGAGAGAGAGAGAGAGAGAGAGAGAGAGAGAGAGAGAGAGAGAGAAGCATATACCTCACACACTCCATCACGTTCCACTATTTCATCCTTTCCCATATCACGATCTGGCACTCTCTCTCTCTCTCTCTCTCTCTCTCTCTCTCTCTCTCTCTCTCTCTCTCTCTCTCTCCAAAGTAGTCTTGTTCACTTTTTCACATGTTAACTATGTAATCCGTGGTGTTGTAGGGGTGAAACCTTTATCTGGAAGGGTAGTAATGCATGGCTGGCGGCTGTGTCTTGTCTGCACCGTACTTCTGAAGCGCGGAGGAGCGAGGCAGCTAGCTCAGCTGGGTCTCTCTCTCTCTCTCTCTCTCTCTCTCTCTCTCTCTCTCTCAGGGGCGAGTTGCAGCGTAAGTATATAATACTGATACACATCTTATCCCTTTCCTTCCGGCGCTTAGAAAGGGTTAATTAAGGTGAAAACACAGCCGTTATGAAGGAAACAAAGAGACACTGGTGACAGGCAGGTGGAAATATAGCAGTGTGTCCTGGCAACATAAAGTGTAGCACACTGGTGGTACAAATGAGGGCTGCTTACCCTGCCACAACACCCCACGCACGCCCAGGATGTGTGATACGTGACTGAGTACGAGACGCGACGCGCTGAGCCACCCCCGTGTTGCCACTTGCCTCACTCAGCCACTGCCAGAAAGAAAACAACACAATTCAACTTTGAGCTTCCCTAAGTTACACAGTTATATAGGAAAGTTGAAAAGCGCTCAGCGAGGTGGCAGGCTGCAGCCGTTACCGGCACGCCATTTCACCACCAGAAGTAAATAGATAAGACCGTTAAGTCACAAGCTTTCATCACATCCTGTGTGCTTTGTTCAAAGCGGCGGCCGCCAGGAAAATCAGCCACCACCTAGAAAAAAAAATAGTTCTCTCTCTCTCTCTCTCTCTCTCTCTCTCTCTCTCTCTCTCTCTCTCTCTCTCTCTCTCTCTCTCTCTCTCTCTCTCATTTATTTGCTCATTAACTTTACTACTTCCTCCCTCCCTCCCTCCTTCTCTCCTTCCTCCCTTCCTTTCATTTCATTGCCATTATCATTCGTTACCTATTATTCAGCGATTCCCCCCCTCCCTCACTCATCACAGATTTATCTCTGATGACGTTTTCTTAATATTCCTCTCCACTTATTTAATCGACTCTATCTCACTCCTTCAAAGACAATGAATATCCTGTGGGGAAGGGGTGACGATCCTTATTTAACCCTTAATTTTAGTTAAATATTGACAAGTCTACGTTAAAAAGTTTGCTCGTTTTCTGCAGTGATACAGAAACGTCGAGGGGTAACTAATATATCTGGTTGTTAATTGTATCTTTCTTTCTTTTCTTTCATTTAATTTTTTCATTAATTTTTCCTTTCATTGCTTAATCATGCGTTATGCTGACACTGCAAGTTTCAATTACAGATAATGCAAGTATTTTTGACACAATACAAGTACATCCAGCTAAACTAGTTGCTACAGTATAGAGAGAATATTTCGATTACATACTATATTCTTCATCTTCTTCTTTTCTTCTTCTTTTTTTTAATAGATATAATAATAAATAAAAAAATAAATAGATATTGTCAAAAGAAATCGTCGAGATTAAGCAGGGGTTCCGGGCAATACTTGGGTGGGTGACCACACAAGCGTCATCTCTCATGAGAAAATGAAAAATAAGAATAAGAAATAGGGAGAATGAACGAAAATTTTAAGTAATAAAGATAACAGTAAGAATTGTTATAACAAGAATAAGAAAAATGACAATAAAAGAGAGAGAAGGGAAGGAATTAGAATGGAGGAGGAGGGAGAGACAGGAGGAGCGAGAGGAAAGAGATGAAGAGAATGGAGATAAGGAGCATACTCGTAAGTGCAAGGAGTGTAGTGATACTCTCTCTCTCTCTCTCTCTCTCTCTCTTACTCTCTCTCTCTCTCTCTCTCTCTCTCTCTCTCTCTCTCTCTCTCTCTCATTACCACTTTTCCCTTCTTCCTTTCCTCCCTCCCTTTCTCATTCTTTATCACTTGCCTGCCTTTCTTTCCCTCCTTCGCTTTGAAAACTTTCCATCTTTCCTTCCTTCCTTCCTTCCTACCTATCTCTTTGTATTATCATATTTCCTTACCTCTCCTCCTCCTTCTCCTCTTCCTCCTTCTCCTGCCATTCTTTACTGTATTCTAACCCTTAATTCTCTCTCTCTCTCTCTCCTCTCTCTCTCTCTCTCTCTCTCTCTCTCTGCCCAGGAAGGGGAGACAGACCAGAAGGCGGGTAAAATTCCCTCCATCCCCCTCTCCTCCATGCTAGTTCATTCCTTGCTCTCCTACCCTCCTATCCCTCCCTCCACCCTTCTCTCTCTCTCTCTCTCTCTCTCTCTCTCTCTCTCTCTCTCTCTCTCTCTCTCTCTCTCTCTGTGTGTGTGTGTGTGTGTGTGTGTGTGTGTGTGTGTGTGTGTGTGTGTGTGTATATATATATATATATATATATATATATATATATATATATATATATATATATATATATATATATATATATATATATATATATATATATATATATATATATATATATATATATATATATATAGAGAGAGAGAGAGAGAGAGAGAGAGAGAGAGAGAGAGAGAGAGAGAGAGAGAGAGAGAGAGAGAGAGAGAGAGAGAGAGAGAGAGAGAGAGAGAGAGAGAGAGAGAGATAATGTGACCCAGTCTTGTGCTTAAACACACAGCTGCCCACTAATCTATTTTCTAATTTATTTATTTATTTATTTATTTTATGTAGGAATATAGGAGGGACACTGTCCAAGGGAAAAAAAAAAAAACACAGACGCCGGTCCTCGAATATTGTCTGAAGCGGTAGTCAAAAGTTGAAGGGTGTGTTGAAGGGTGTGTTGTTCAAGTCACAGGAAGATGGAAATACAGAAGCAGGCAGGGAGTTCCAGAGTTTACCAGAGAAAGGGATGAATGATTGAGAATACTGGTTAACTCATGCATTAGAAAGGTGGATAGAATAACAGTAAGAGGAAGGAGAAAGTCTTGTGCAGCGAGGCTGTGGGAGGAGGGGAGGCATGCATTTAGCAAGATCAGAAGAGCAGTTAGCGTGAAAATAGCGGTAGAAGACAGCTAGAGATGCAACATTGCAGCGATGAGAGAGAGGCTGATGACAGTCAGTTAGAGAAGAGTTGATGAGATAGAAAGCTTTTGATTCCACTCTGTCTAAAAGAGTGATATATATATATATATATATATATATATATATATATATATATATATATATATATATATATATATATATATATATATATATATATATATATATATATATATATATATATATTCTACTGCTACTGCTACTACTACCACTACTACTGCTACTACTACTACTGCTACTATATTTATATGCATATATATATATATATATATATATATATATATATATATATATATATATATATATATATATATATATATATATATATATATATATATATATATATATATATATATATATATATATATATATATATATATATATATATATATATATATATATATATATATATATATATATATATATATATATATATATATATATATATATATATATATATATATATATATATATATATATGTATATATATATATGTATATAGTAACAGTAGTAGTAGTAGCAGTAGTATTGGGGAGTATTAGCAGTAGCAGTAGCAGTAGTAGTAGTAGTAGTAATAGTAGTAGCCATAGTAGTAGTAGAAGTAGTAGCAGTAGTAGTAGTAGTAAAAATGAGGAAATATATTAAGAATTTCATCAGCTCTCTCTCTCTCTCTCTCTCTCTCTCTCTCTCTCTCTCTCTCTCTCTCTCTCTCTCTCTCCTCTCTCTCTCTCTTTCTCTCTCACCACCATCACCCAACGCTGGCATAGGGGTTCTGTCAGAGTGTGGCAAAGTCCACCCCAGTGTGCTCCACCTCCAGCACTGTGGCGGTCCTTCCTTGCACCACAGTGATGGAGAGAGTCTGCCCCGTCTGCTCCACCGCCGGGCCTCCCCTGAACAACTCGAAGCTGTCCCTGGTGGGGAGGAGTGGGTGGAAATGCAGGGTTGAAAGGAGACAGTCGGTTTAGTTAAGTTACCCTTTAAAAATTACGGCATCAAAGAAAACGAACGTGATTTTCGAGTTTTAAAGGGAAACATTATTGTAAATTTATTGTTATTTGAAGAAAATTAAGCTAATTAACGTTTAGTAAGGGAAACTATTATTAATAAAAGAAAATGGAGGGTTAATTGAGGTCAAGAGACAGTTGGTTTCGTTAAGTTACCCTTTAAAAATTCATGCATCAAAGAAAATGTAAGTTATTATTTTCTTTATTATTCTTATTAATATTTTCATTATCATTAAGCAATATATAAACACAGATGTCCCAGCCAATGAAAAGCGGAGAACAGTGATGCCCCAGCCAATGACAGGCGGGAAACTACTACTACTACCACTTCTACTACTACTACTTAACCATTCTTGCAGTTTCTTTTTCCATTCCACCTTCTGAATTGGTCTGCATGCCTCTTGTTTCCCTTCTCTGTTTGTCTTGATTGCAGAGAGAGAGAGAGAGAGAGAGAGAGAGAACTGTCTTTCCTCGACCATATGAGATGTGTGGTCACCAGCAAAACACACCACCTGACACCTGAGGAACACCCGCCGCTGCGGCTACACTCTGCGTGTTTCTGTCTTTCTTTCTATTCAGTTTTTCTTTTTCCTGTCCTTCACCTACCCACTACCGCGCCCCCCCCCTCTCTCTCTCTCTCTCTCTCTCTCTCTCTCTCTCTCTCTCTCTCTCTCTCTCTCTCTCTCTCTCTCTCTCTCTCTCTCTCTCTCTCTCTCTCTCTCTCCTCTCTCCTCTCTCTCTCTCTCTATATATATATATATATATATATATATATATATATATATATATGACAAAAGCATAAGGAAGACCAAATAAGGAAGACTACAAAAGAAGAGAATAAGATAGAATAAGTGAGAAGAAGGAATGAATGGAGAAGAAGAATAATGAAGGTGTTTGGAATACTAAGCGGTGATGGTGGCCAGGAGAGGGAAGGCACTTACCACTTGACATGGAGGGAGACCAGAAAACACAAGCACGGACACAAGTCCCACGCAGTGCACCACGCCAACACGGCCATAAAGCCTGGGAAGGCAGCAGCAGCAGCAGCAGCAGCAACAGCAGCCTGGGGCAAAGAGTGCTTATCAGTAATGGTTGCAGGGTCAAGAATTTGCAAGGGAAAGTGGGCCGGGAGGCGTGAGGCACACCAGAAGGAGGAAAGCCTTTAGAAAAATAGCCACGCCCACTTACGCTCCGCCTTCAAGCCGCCCTTGCTCCCTGATTGGCTGGTGTATGAAGCACAACGCCTGCGGGAGGACCAGATGCACCAATGAGCAGCGTGAATGGTACACGTGTGGAGTGTTACGACAATAAAGGCAGTAGTTCAGGTAGGGAAGTAGGCAGTCCCCAAGCATTGCATTATATTAGAGCGGGAGACAGTGGAGTGGTTGAGGAGCGGAGAGCAGCAGAGACAAGCAGACACAGCAGCAGCAGCAGCAGCAGAGAGGGCCTGCCTCACCACAGAGGGGTGGAGGTGGACGGAAACAACTTAAATCAGGTGGAGCTTGAGAGCGTACCGCAGTGTATCGATCCATTATGTTATTAAAGGAGGAGTGGGCTGCTTACTGCATGACTCACGCGTGGCACGACAGGCTTGTGTGGTGTACGAAGATTAACTCCGCCATGGTGTGTTTACAGCAATTGACGTAATGGTGGTGAGTGTGTTGACAAGTCCACAGTAATGGCGCCGAGTCAGTATTGGCTGTGTTGATGCTTGTGATGTTGTCTGTGTCTGTGCGGTGGTTGCGATCATCTCTCATTGTATTCAACAGATACAAACTGACAAGTAATAGCTTGCAACCATTTCAACATGAATGCCACGCACACATTTGGACTTGCAACAAATGTAAATAATTACCAGTTTTTATTTAAAATGTGGAAGTGTTGGTGACTCTTCCTGTACCATTTATTTAACAATTCCTGGAAACATGTCCCTCCTAAACAACGGCTCAATACTACTACTACTACTACTACTACTACTACTACTACTACTACTACTAATAATAATAATAATAATAATAATGATAATAATAATTATAATAATACCGCTACTACTACTACTACTACTACTACTACTACTACTAGAAGTGATCTGGGCACTGTTTTTTTACATACACAAAACACAGAAAATACACAAAAAAATAAAATACAGTTGAGCTTTCTATGAATATATAATTCATATAACTGAAATTATTATTATCATTATTATTATTATTATTATTATTATTATTATTATTATTATTGTTGTTGTTGTTGTTGTTGTTTGTTGTTGTTGTTGTTGTTGTTTTTGATGATGGTGGTGGTGGTGGTGGTAGTGGTTAAAAAGACGTTGGTTCAAATGTTCCTGAGCCCTGATTGGGCCAGGCAGCAGCCAATAACGAGAGAGCATTATCCTGCCACGTGTGTTGATAAATAAAGAGAGAGATGAACCAGTACTACTAATAAGTTCACAAAAATATAAGTGAATAATTAGATATATATAAATAAACAAATAAACAAACAAAAAAAAAAATAAATGGAAGGAAAAGTAACAAAGAAGGAGAAGAAGAAGAAGAAGAAGAAATAGTAAAGAAGAAGAAAAGTAAAATTCCTTTGCATGCTAATAACAAAAATTATAAAAGCAACAACAATAACAACAACAACAATAATAATAATAATAATAATAATAATAATAATAATAATAATTATTATTATTATTATTATTATTATAATAATAATAATAACAAAAGCATTTTCTTTCTAATTATGCAAAACAATTCAATAAATAAACAAAAAAACAAAATAAGCAACAAATAAAATGCCAAATAAAAATTCATGTTCAGTTTTTAAATAAACGCTCACTCTTGGTCCCTCTCCCTCTCTCCCTCTCCCTCTCCCTCTCTCCCTCTCCCTCTCTCCCTCCCTCCTCTTCATCAATCTCTCTCTCTCTCTCTCTCTCTCCTCTCTCTCTCTCCTCTCTCTCTCCTCTCTCTCTCTCTCTCTCTCTTCTCTCTTCTCTCTCTCTCTCTCTTTTTCTCTCCTGTACCTCTTCCTCCTCTCCCTTCCTGCTTCTTCAGACTATGAGAATATTCACGAAAAATTACATATTGGTTATGATGTGTGTGTGTGTGTTTGTGTGTGGATGAGTAGGTGGGTGGGTGGGTACCATATAGTTGGTCAGTTTTCCTTCAGTCATTATCTACACTACTGTTAATTGCACAGTATCCATCATTGCTGTTGTGACTCAACAAAAAATGGAGTGCATTTTCTTCCCTCTGGCTTTTTTTGTTTCTTTTTCGTAGATATGAGTGTGTTCGTTGGATGAACAAGTCCCTGTATATTAAAAAGACCTTTGTGTGTCGCTCAAGTACCGAACGGCCTGGAAACACTGAGCCAAAGGGACGCCGCTCAGTCTGCAGCCACTATGGCGGCGTATCTTGTGTGGTGCGCGTGTGTATCGCGTTGTGTTCCTCCTCAAAGACTTAGTGGTGGTCAAGACAACCACAATTGGCCAAGCCTTTCCCGAAGTGTGCTACCAGTAGTGTACAGGTGTGTTGAGTAGCTGCCAGGTGTACAGCCACAGGTGGGTTGTGTACAGAAAGATCTGCATGTTTTCTAAGTCCATCATGCCGCTGGCCCGGGAAACTGCACCTGCCACGCTTTCAAACTGAACGCCACTCTGTTGTGTCAGTCTGAGACGCCTCCGTTCCCCTCTCCTACTCCTCTCCCTACCACCCCGCAGCCTCTCCTTCCGATCCCCTTTCCGCCAGCAGCTCCCCTTCCCCCCACCAGCCAGCTAGCAGCCCCTTCGCGGCCACTACCTGCCAGCACTCCTTACTGCTCTTACCCGCCTCTCACTTTTTCCTGCCCCTTCTCACAACACACTCCTCCCTACACCCCAGCATCATCAACAACAACAGTAACAGTCGCCATCACCACCACCACCACCACCACCACCACCATCACCAACAACAACAACAAAAACAACAGTTGACACCACTACCACCACCACCAACAACATCAACAACAACATCAACAACAATAACAACAACAACAACAAAAACAACAGTCGCCACCACGCACCATCACTAACAACAACAACAACAACAACAACAATAACTAGCCACCACCATCACCACCAACACCACCACCACCACCACCAACAACAACAATAACAACAATAACAGAGGAAACAGAGCATTTATTTATTTGTTTTTTTATCTATTTATTTATTTATTTATTTATATTTTTTTTGCTAGGTAATGAAGGGAGCCCAGCATGAAGCTTTTAGCGAGGCACACAACAGGAGCAAGACAAAGACGAACAGTCAAGAGACACACACTGCTTGCCGATAGTCGCTTTCTTCAACTTTTCCCCTTTTATCGGAAATGAAACAATCACCGTCTCTTTTAGGTTGGGACGTGCACAGGGGGAAGCACCGCGAACCTTCACTGAAAGCAAAAAAAAAAAAAAAAAAAAAAAAAAACACGGGAACAGACACAGACTAATACACACACACATGAAGCAGTGAATGTTACCTACCCCCTTTATCCTATTATCAGCGAGACAACAGCTGTTTAGCGTTGAAACAAAGGAATAAGAGGGTGCGTGAGGAGAGAGAGAGAGAGAGAGAGAGAGAGAGGATGAGAGAGAGAGGAGAGAGAGAGAGAGAGAGAGAGAGAGAGAGAGAGAGAGAGAGAGAGAGAGACGAAGACAGTAAAGTACAGACAAACAGGCAGACCAGGTGGCTGACTGACTGGCTGACTAAATGAATGACCGACTGATTGAGAGAAAAACCCATAGAAAAGAAAGAAAGGAGAATAAAGAGGACACACACACACACACACTTGGTAATAAGGAGACATTATTTACGTAAAGCCCTTCTTGTCAAGCCTAGTAAGAGCCAGTGATCAAACAAAACACTAGCAATAATTTTTGTTTACTATTGTTCCGCAGCACACACACAGCTTCCTGTAATGCGTGTGAACTGTCTTAGCTTAACCACTCTTCATAAGAAAAGTTTAATCTTGAAATGGAAGCCTTTTCCTGTGATAGATCCAACAGGCAGTGAAATATTCCGAATTACTCTGCGAACAATACCTCAAATAATTCATCTGATTCAGTGACCACAGTTAACAACTAACGCCATAAAAAAAAATAAATAAATAAATATGTAAAACTCCTGCCAGTAATATCTTAATCATGCAACTTAAGGTTCAAATCCTGGAACAGAAAGGACAACACAGGGTCAGACAAGGCTTGGTTAGAAAATTAGCAGCAGACCATTTAAAAATACCTCAATTATCCCTTGACTGTTGACGTCCAGCGGCAGAGGCCCATTTTCTTTGAAGCCACCCAGTTCACAGGGTTCACAAGGAGGGCGAGGGTGCGGGACAGAAGCGGGCGTGTGTGTGGCGATACGGGAGCCTGGGAAGAAATGAAAGCGGGAAAAAAAAAAGTATGTCATTGATGCGACGATGAGTAAAAATAAAAAAAAAAGTAATGATAATAATAATACTGTAAATATGTAGATAAGGATAGAGTCAAAACACGAGAGGCATGAAGGAGGAAGAAAATGGTTGAGAATGACAAGACAAAAATGTGAGGAGGAAGAAGAAGAATGAGTGTTAAGAAATGATGATAAAACTGGAATGTAGAGCTGAGTGACGAAGAGGCTAAAGCAAGGAGAGCATGAAGGCTGAGGAGATGATGAGGAGTGAGGGACAGTGAGTAATAAGGAAGCTGATGAAGGAACGTGACCCGGACACCAAATGAATAATGTTTGTCAAGAAAAAAAAAAAAAATACTGAGCATGAAGCAGTTCTATTTTTATTTTTTTTTATTTTTGATTAATTATTATCTTTTATTTATATATTTTTTTTATTAGAAGGAAACAGAAAAAGAAGATGTGGCAACGTGCACGACCTGAAGCATCCCTACCTGTGCCTTTCCTTCCTCATCCCGTGCCTGCCTGCTCTCCTCCACTAATCCATACTGCGTCACCCTCCACGCGCTCTCCTTCCCAGTCCAGCACCACACCATTCTGTATCCACGCCTGCACTGCTTATTTCCTCATGTCCCACGCTCACTCTCCACTGCACACTACATCCACTGCCTCGTCCACCAACCCTCCTCCTCCTCATCTGATAGTCCATCCTGCGGCCTTGACTCGCTGGCTGCTTGTTTCCTGTCTGTCACTATCCCCTTCACTTCGTGCTTTGCGTTGTTCCACCTTCATTTTCTCCTAAGAGCTGTCCTCCCTCACCCCTTCCTTTGCCTTGTCTTCTTTAAAATGATCTCTTGTGTTTCACCATGAAACTGCTTTCGTGTTTTTTTTTTTTCGATTATATTTCATCGTATCTTTAGTATTTTTTGTTTCTCAGCAGTTTTGCCGCGTGGCGCCTTTTGATCCCGTTGTTGTGGCGTTTAGAATGAAGCAATTAATGTCACTTCTCCTTGTTTAACGCCCCCTGCTGCCCATCAGTACGAGGAATGGCAGGTGTGAGACTTCCTGCCAGACTCTATCAAAAGCTTTTGATATGTCCAAGGCAACAGCAAAAGTTTCACCAAAATCTCTAAAAGAGGATGACCAAGACTCAGTAAGGAAAGCCAGAAGATCACCAGTAGAGCGGCCTTGACGGAACCCATACTGGTGATCAGATAGAAGGTTGTGAAGTGATAGATGTTTAAGAATCTTCCTGTTGAGGATAGATTAAAAAACTTAAGATAGGCAGGAAATTAAAGCAATAGGACGGTAGTTTGAGGGATTAGAACGGTCACCCTTTTTGGGAACAGGTTGAATGTAGGCAAAACTTCCAGCAAGAAGGAAAGGTAGATGTTGACAGACAGCTGAAGAGAGCTTGACTAGGCAAGGTGCAAGCACGGAGGCACAGTTTCGGAGAACATTAGGAGGGACCCCATCAGGTCCATAAGCCTTCCGAGAGTTTAGGCCAGCGAAGGCATGGAAAACATCTAGTCAAGGGAGAGAGAGAGAGAGAGAGAGAGAGAGAGAGAGAGAGAGAGAGAGAGGAGAGAGAGAGAGAGAGAGAGAGAGAGAGAGAGAGAGGAGAGAGAGAGAGAGAGAGAGAGAGAGAGAGAGAGAGTGAAAGAGAGAGAGAGAGAGAGAGAGAGAGAGAGAGAGAGAGAGAGAGAGAGAGAGGAGAGAGAGAGAGAGAGAGAGAGAGAGAAAGAGAGAGGTACTAAGAGAGAAGAAAAAAACAAAGTATTAGCTTGTATCGCGGTAGAGGAGCAGGTGTTGTGTTATCGGTGCTTCCCTCACGCAAACCAACCAACACTTGGCGACAGAATTTTGACTGAAGAAACGCAGAGAAAGAGATAACGTGTGTGTGTGTGTGTGTGTGTGTGTGTGTGTGTGTGTGTGTGTGTGTGTGATTGAATCTGTGCCACGTGTGTATCTTTTGTGTGTTTCCTTACAAAGACGAGAGCAAGAGAGAGAGAGAGAGAGAGAGAGAGAGAGAGAGAGAAGAGAGAGAGAGAGAGAGAGAGAGAGAGGATGAAAATGAAGATGAAGATGATGAGGAATAAGAGACTGCAAAGGGTGGAAATGGAGAAGGAAAGGAGAGGAGGAGGAGGAGGAGGAGGAGGAGGAGGAGGAGCTCTGCGGGAGATGAGACGGTGAGTTGAGCTGATTGCCTCTTACGTACATGCTGGTATTGTGTGTGTGTGTGTGTGTGTGTGTGTGTGTGTGTGTGTGTGTGTGTGTGGGTGTGTGTGTGTGTGTGTGTGTGTGTGTGTGTGTGTGTGTGTGTGTGTGTGTGTGTGTGTGTGTGTGTGTGTGTGTGTGTGTAAAGGTGTGTAACATTCCGTTAGTTCTTGTTAGTTTCGGTAAAAGGATATGTCTTTTTGTCTGTCTCCTTGCTTGTCAGTTGGTGTGTGTGTGTGTGTGTGTGTGTGTGTGTGTGTGTGTGTGTGTGTGTGTGTGTGTGTGTGTGTGTGTGTGTGTGTTGCTCTTCTTGTTTCTCTTGTCTCTTGTCAGAAAGTGAACATAAATATCTGGAAAAGAAGGAAAGTATTTCACTCCTATTACACAAACACTTCCTCTCGGCACATCCTCTCTCTCTCTCTCTCTCTCTCTCTCTCTCTCTCTCTCTCTGTGAATGGAGTGTGGAAGGTGGGTGGAGAGATGTTTTATCCTGTTCTGTTTTTGTCTTCACCTTTTCTGGTACACGTTCATCCTCTTCAAAAATTAAGTGGATTTTATGTTGCACTTGGAAGTCTCCTTCTTGTGTTCACTGTACTATTAGGCATCCTTATTTTAAATACTTGGCTAAATGTATATATATTTTTTTTCCATTTCTTCTTTCTCCGCTCTTCTTTTCATGGTAATTACTTTAATTTTTGGCTCGTATGAAGAACTGCAGGACACAAAAATGAGCGTACCACGTTGTAATTCGATTTAAGATTTTGTTGTTACCTGTATCCCTTTTCTTGTTGTTTTTATGTAGGAAGGAAGCCAACACACCTCCAATCGCTAAGAGTGGGCTTCAGATTAGAAAGACGCAGCAATGACTGTACCACGTCACCGCTAGATTTAATTTACTGCTGTTATCTTTCTTCTCATATTGTTAATTTGCTCCTTGTTCTCCTCTGCGAAGGGAGCCAGCTCAGTGTGAAGGGTTCATGTAAAGGGCCTTACAGGATGTCTACAACGCTAAATTTATTCTACATCTTTAAAATTAGGTTATATATATATATATATATATATATATATATATATATATATATATATATATATATATATATATATATATATATATATATATATATATATATATATATATATATACATATATATATATATATATATATATATATATATATATATATATATATATATATATATATATATATATATATATATATATATATATATATATATATATATATATATATATATATATATATATATTTTTTTTTTGTTAATCTTACCTTTCTTCACTTGTTATTAATCAGCTTCATGTTCTCCCCCTTTGCAAAGAATACCAACACATTACTGGAATCGTATAGAGAGTATAAATGACGCAAAAATGATCTTGCACTTTTGTAGAATTTTTGTTTGTGCTTTCATCTTTCTTCTCTTGTTGATGATCCGCTTCTTGTTCTCCTCCTCTTGGAATAATATCAACACACTATTGGAGTTTATAAAGAGAGAATAAAGGACGCAGAAATAACTCTAACACGTTGCTAGATCTTGCCTTTCTTCGTTGTTCTTATCGCTGTCTTCTTTTTAATCTGCTTTTTTTTGTTCTCCTCTACTAGGAAAGCCGACACGCTGCTTGTGTTAATACATAGTACATGAAGAACGGAAAGCAATCGTGGCAATCGTTGACTAGAATGTACTTTTTGCTGTTGTTCTTATCCTACTTCTTCTTCTTCTTCTTCTTTTTTGTTAATGTGTTTCTCATTGTCATCCTTTATGAAGAAAATGAACACACTTCTCTGATTCACATAGAGGATGCCAGAGTACAAGGAGGATGCACCAGTTACAGTAACTCATCACTACTTTGGTGCTGTTCTGTTTTTGTCTTGATTTTTCGTCTGTTTCTTCTCCTCCATTAGGAAAGGCAACACACTGCCTCTGTTAATGTAGAGTAAGTATATGACACAACAATAACAGTGCCACTCAATAAGTAGATTTTGCTTTGTTTTTACCTTTCCTCACTACACTGGTTAATACACAGAACGAATAGAATACAACAATAACACTACAACTTAATTAGACTCTGCTTTGTACTCATCTTTCCTCTCTTCTTGCTCATCTTTCTTCCCTCACTGCTAATCCACTTCTTGTTCTCTACGAAGGAAGCCAACACACTACACTGCTTAATAAAGAGTACGTAGAGAGCGACGCAATGACCGTTCCGTTTCATAACCCGCCAGGCAGACACACCCTGCTGACCCCCGCACTCCTGGCCGCTCTGAGAGACGAGAAAATGTCTCCAGAGAGCAGCGCCGTTGAGGAGAATTTGATATTAACTTTAGCCAAACCCACGAAGACCCGCGGAAAACTTCTGATATTGCCTTCCCTTCGCTTGAAACGGGGTACGCGCGTGGAGACAGATTTACCTCCTTTGGCTTGCTGTTTGTGTAGCTCTGTGGTTCCCAAACTTTTGCAGGCTGGCGCCCCCTTGGCTCCCCGGTGAATTCCTAGCGCCCCCCCCCCCACACACACATAGACACATATGGAAACAAACACCTCGCCACCCACACAATGACACACGCGCGAACACACACACACACACACACACACACACACACACACACACACACACACACACACACACATACACTCATGCACACACAGGTACAAAGTCATATACATTCGTAACAATATATATCAGTGAATGCACCATCCTAACCACCACCTCCCTTAACCATCACCAAATACTCCTGTGAAGAGTGGTGCAAGCATGTGCAAGGACAGCCTTAGCACAGTAACACTTCCAAATTAAATTTAATGGTGAAACCCTTTGGCGTCCTTCCATGATATCTTTATTATATGATAAAATTCTGAACATTACAAGCTTGAAATTACAAACCTGAGCTTTTGCTTTTGTAGTCATATGGTGTCGGATCTGACTGGGCCAGAGTGGCGTGCGGTAACCAGACCCTGATGCGTCGTCCACTGACTCGTCCTGCTGCTGCACGTGTTGTGTACAAATCGTCAAACAAACGTTCGAACTTCTGACTTCGACTTCGGACTGCCGCCCCCCTACCGCCCCCTTCTTCCTCACCGCCCCCCCAGATCTTTCCACCGCCCCCAGGGGGGCGGTACCGCCCACTTTGGGAACCACTGGTGTAGCTCTGTGTCTTTTGATCGCTTATATGTGTGTTTATTTATTTTTTGTTATATTTTGGGTTCGTAGCCGCCGTGGTACAGTGGTAGCGCGTGCTTTGGGGGCCAAGTGGTCATTAGGCGCACGGGTTCGAATCCTGGCTACGGTACAAGGGTAAGAAGGGCATCCACTCGGGGGAACGGTTCCCAAATACCAAATCCGAAAGTCCTTCATCAGGAGGCACCGAGGCGTCTCAGCCCTGACAGCCTAGGAAAAAACTACACGAAGAACATAAATAAAAAAAAAAAAATGGTTTCATTACGCTTGTATGTTTTTTTTTTCTCGTTTTTGTTTTTGTTTAAGTTGTTTGTTTTAGTTGTTGTTTTTTTTTCTAAGTGTTTGAATGTGTTTGTTTTAGAAAGTTTGGATGGTTGGCGCTTAGGTTCAGTTTAGAGGGACTGGGTGGCTGATGTTTGAGTTTCATTTGGAAGGTTTGGATGGATGCTCCTCAGGGGTGTCTTTGTGGAGGCATTTACACTTAACAAGGATTGAGTGGTCAGCATGGAGTCATAGTTTTAAAGTCCTGAATGGTCGATCCCTAAGTATATTCCTCGGAAATTTAAATTATCTATTTTTTTAATACTTGCGGGCATAATTGAAACTGGGAAACCAGGTACTTGTTAGGTCACTTTGCTCCTCCCTCCCTGATGACAAGAGAATATTTTGTCTCCTTTGTCTCTTCTTTTTCTAGACTTAATCTCCCTTTCCTCTCGCTCCTTTTCTTTCTCTCAATATGATTTCCCTTTTCTCTCCTTCCTCTTTCTCTAAACTTAATCTCTCTCTCTCTCTCTCTCTCTCTCTCTCTCTCTCTCTCTCTCTCTCTCTCTCTCTCTCTCTCTCTCTCTCTCTCTCTCTCTCTCTCTCCCCTTCTTCTTCTTTATCTTTACTTTATTAATTTATCTCTTTGTCTATCCCTGTTTCTTCTTTTGATTTTCATTGTTTATTTTCTTTCCTTGTCTATCCTTCCCTCTCCCTTCTTTTTCTTTTTTTTTTCTTTTACCCAGATACTTTATCTCTCTTGTTCCATCCTTCCTCCTTTCTTCCTTTTCGATTTTCAATATATATATATATATATATATATATATATATATATATATATATATATATATATATATATATATAAATATATATATATATATATATACTCGTATATATATATATATATATATATATATATATATATATATATATATATATATATATATTATATATAATATATATATATATATATATATATATATATGGTGCTTTCAACACCATTCAACCTCACCTACTTATTGACAAGCTCTTAAATATGAATGTAAACAGCAACCTTATTTCATGGATTCTAGATTTCCTTTTAAACCGAACACAGTTTGTCAGTATATCAAACATAAAATCTGATGTTCTAACCACCAATACAGGAGCTCCACAGGGATGTGTGCTTTCACCGATACTATTCACAATTTATACTAATGACTGTCAAAGTAATCATAGAAATGTCACTATCATGAAATATGCAGATGACCACTGCTATAATTGGGAAAATATCTAATGGTGATGAAAACAACTTTCTCAGCCAAGTGAACCACTTTGTTTTATGGAGTGACCAGAATTATTTAAATCTAAATGTTTTAAAAACTAAGGAGATGATCATTGACTTTAGGAAAAATCAGATCCCTCCAGCACAACTTGTAATAAAATCACAAACTGTAGAAAGGGTGGATGAGTATAAATATCTAGGAATAATGGATAGATAACAAACTCACTGGGAACAGCAACACAAAACTAGTTTATAGCAAGTGTAACCAACGGGTGCATCACCTTCGCATCTTAAACAACATTAGGGTAGATAAAACTATTATTTCATTACTATATAAATCAATTGTTGAATCCATTCATAACTTTTTCAATAACCACTTGGTTCAGTACTCTCAGATGTAAGGATAAAAATAAACTCAATAAAATAGTAAAACAGGCTAAAAGGTTAGGGGCAAATGTGATGCCACTGGAGGAGATATATAAAGTAAATGTCATAAAACAAGCAAAAAAAAATTATGATGGAATGAGACACACCCGCTTCATCATAATTATGTGGTACTTAAGATCAGGCAGAAGATTACAAGCACCTGTACAACGAACCTCACGATATAAAAATTCATTTGTACCTAGGAGCATTAAAATGCTTAACAGTAATATCAGCTTCATTGTATGATTGTGTGAATTTTTACTATGTGAACTATTTTCATATTTTCTTATTCTTATTTTAATGACAGTATGTAGACTAGAGCCCAGTCCGAACAAAGTTTCTTTTATACAATGTATGTACAAAAGACTGAATAAAGTTTATATTATTATTATTATTATTATTTATTATTATAATATATATATATATTTATATAATATATATATATATATATATATATATATATATATATATATATATATATATATATATATATATATATATATATATATATATATATATATATATATATATATATATATATATATATATATATATATATATATATATATATATATATATATATATATTGTTTTCCTTTATCCTTCCTTCTTTCCTTCCTTTTTTTTTCTCTTGGTTTTCGGTTACCACGTTATTTTTACCTCCCTTTTTTTTCTGGCTCTCTTTCTCCCTTCTTCCTTTCGATTTTGAAGCTTATTTAATTTTCATTATCTATCCTCCTTCCTTCCTTCTCTCGATTTTCGTTTGTTCTGTTCTTTTATCTCTTCTGTTTGTTCCTTCTCCCTTCTTAATCTTGATTTATCTTCTTCCTCTATCCTTCTTTCTCCTTCCTTTGTGTAGATTTTCGTTTATCTTATTATTAAATTTTCCTTTTCCATCTTTCTTCCTTCTTTTCTCTACGTTTTCCATTTATTCCATTACATTATCTTCCTTTGTCTCTCCTCCTTTCCCTCTTCCCTCTCTAGATTTTCTTTCCTCTTTCACCTTTCTCTTTCCTCCATCTTGGACTGTTACCTCCTCTTCTCTGTCTTTCCCTCTAATTTCTCTCTCTTCCCAGTTCTACATTTCATTCTGTTCATTTCCTGTTAGCACCTGGGACCCTCTTCTCTTCTCTCTCTCTCTCTCTCTCTCTCTCTCTCTCTCTCTCTCTCTCTCTCTCTCTCTCTCTCTCTCTCTCTCTCTCTCTCTCTCTCTCTCTCTCTCTCTCTCTCTTCCTATTTTGTCTCTATTACCTTTCTTCCTCCTCCTTCATCCACCGTCTCACTTCCATCGTCCCTCATTTTTTTTCTTTTTTTTTTTCTTCTTTTTTTCACGTTTTTCTTTCCTCCATTCACTGTGTCTATTTCTAGCCCTTCATTCTTGTCTTCTATCCTTCTTTTTGTTTTTCTTCTTTTCCCTCTTTCATATTTGTGTTTTCTATATTTTCCATATTCCAATCTTACCTTCCTTTCTTTCCTTCTTATTCATCTTTTATATCTTTTTTTTTTTTATCGTATTCTTCCTCCTCACTTTTCCTTTCACTTACTGCTCTTCTTTGTCCCTTCCACCTCTTACAACTTTCTGTCCTTCCTCCTCCTCCTCCTCCTCCTCCTCCTCCTCCTCCCATTTTCTAGAACCCTCCACTTCTCCATTCCCCCCTCCCTTTCAACTCTTCCTCCTCCATTTGTCCCTCCCTTTCTCTTCACTTCCCCGAGTTTTGTCGGGTAGTGGACGTGTTGGTGTTGTTATTGTCGTTTTTTATATGTTAAGTGATTCCTGAGTGACTCTTTTTTCCTTGTGGTGCGTGAAAGAACACAAGACTTCTCATTTTTTTTTTTTTTTTTTTTTTCCCTCCGTTACCTGGGAGTTGCTGGGTTACATTTCCTGACAATATTTTTTGCTCTCATGCTTACTTGTCTTGTCTCTTGTCTGCTGTTTGATGTTCAGTGTTTTCTCTCATCCAGCGTCTCCTTTAATTTAGTCTGTACTAAGCAAAACACTTCATTTTACAAGTTTTATATGCTTCTTTTTTTTTTTGACCTCTTCATGTCTCTGATAAAAAAATACAGAAAGCAGAATGAAAACAACAAAATATCCTTCATTCTCGCTTTCATGAACTTGGAGAAGAAAAGGAACGTAAGTTTTTTTTTTTTCATGTAGGAGGGACACTGGCCAAGGGCAACAAAAAAAAAAAACAATAAAAAAATAAAAGCCAACTGAGATGCCATTCCCAGAAAAGTGTCCAAAGCAGTAGTCAAAAACTGAAGGATAAATGTCTTGAAACCTCCCTCTTGAAGGAATTCGAGTCAGAGGAAGGTGGAAATACAGAAGCAGGCAGGGAGTTCCAGAGTTTACCAGAGAAAGGGATGAATGGCTGAGAATACTGGTTAACTCTTGCATTAGAGAGGCGGACAGAATAGGTTGGTCAGTTTAGTTAACTCTTTAGGTGTCTTGATGTTCCTCAGTTATATATAAGATGCAGAAAGATGAAAAAGCATAATTAGGAATATATTTATTAACCTGGAAAGTTGAAATGTCATCTTTGTTCACCTGAAAAGTATCTTGTGATTCGTTCATATTGTTCACCTGAGTGGTTTAGAAATTCTGCCTGTCTCCAGTTTATTAGTTACGATGTTCCTCGTGGTTCAACTTGTTCACCTGGGAAATTGAAATGCCATCTTTGTTCACCTGAGAAAATAGCTGATAACTTTTTTCACATTGCTCACCTTAGCAATATGGAACTTTTGTTTTTCTCCAGTTCATTAATCGTTTTGTTTCTCGTGTTTATCTGAAAAAATAAATAAACAATTGATTACTTAATTATCTAGAAAGTTGAAATACCACCTTTGTTCACGAGAAAAGCGCTTTATTTAAATTGGTCACCTAAGTAATATAGGAGTTGTCTTTCTTCAGTTCACAAGTCACCTTGTCTCTCGTGTCTGAGAACTGATTGAACAAACTGGAAAGTTGAAATGCCACCTTCTTTAACCAGAGGAAAATGCCCCGATCACATTGCACACCTGAGTGGCATAGAACTGCTGCCTTTCTCAACATTATTAGTTTTGTTGATTCGCGAGTTTACCTGCAAAGCTGAAATGGCGTCTTTGCTCACCTGATAACTCACAGGAGCTCTTACTTCCCTCCCTTTAGCAGTCCAGGTGGTTCTCGTCTTCACCTGAGCGGGAAGCGTGTTAATTAAGCATGAGTGAAGCGTTCATCCCCCGCGGCGCTAATGATATACGAGTGCCCCCTCCCCCTGCCTCTGTGCTGAGTCCTTGGGGGAGCGTAATGGCTGGCGCGGCGCCCCTCATGACGCTCCGCCGCCCCCTCAGATCCCTGACGGAAAATGTGATAATCTGGGAAAAAAAAAAAGTCTTGGTTGTAAGAGATAGTGAGAACTTTTACTTTTTTTTTTTCCTGTAATTGTTGAATGGATGTTTCCGCAGTGGCCTATTTGTGTATATTGTATGGTTTAATTAATTTATTTGTTTTTAATGCCATAAAAATAAGACTGTAATTAATCATGGCAATGCAGGAGGCATTTATTTTTTTTCTTCATTCGTTAATCGCCGTATCTGTTATTTCCGTAGTGGATTTCCTTTTTCTTTTTTTATTTATTTATTTATTATTTTGCAATGCATGGGAAAGAATCTTAGCTGTAACAGTAGTGCAGCAAACATTTATTTATTTATTTTTTTCCTGTCCTATCTGTTATTTCCGCAATGGGTTTCTGTTTTATTTCTTATTTTATTTATTTATTTTTTTGCAATGCAGGGTAAATTTCATAGTTGTAACAATAGTGTAGGAAACATTTTTTTTTTCCATTTTTTAATCGCCATACGTCATTCCCGCAGCGAGTTTTCTTATTTTTTTTTCTTTGGTAATCCAGCGAAATGAATCTTAGTAATCTCAGTAATGCAAGAAACAATGAATTCTTCCTCTCTTTAATCGCTCTACCTTTTATTATTTTCCATAGTGAGTTTCTCTTGTATAAATTCAAAGTTGGTTCCTCTGTTTAAGTCTTCATTCTCTCTCTCTCTCTCTCTCTCTCTCTCTCTCTCTCTCTTCAGGCCTTAGTATAAGCGAGATATCTGGACCGCGGTAGCTCAGTCGGTAGCGTGTCTGACTACAATGTAGGAAGTATCGGGTTCGAATCCTGGTGACAGCTGGAACTTTCTTGAGACGATTGCTCGCTCCTAGGTTTACAAAACCTTAAAGAGGTGCCGGTCAACTGTGATTGGTAACGTAAAGACTGTGGAAAAAGGAACTGTCCATCCTACTCTATATGCCGAGGCCCAGGAACGGTGACGCAACGAGTACCAGTCCTGGGCTTACACTCGGAATACGACACACCTTCACTTTTTTTTATATTTTTATAGGAAACTTTTTTTTTTGTTTCTCAACATCAATAGTTCCCACAGTACCTTTGTGCTAAATATTTTGCCAATTTTGCAGGATTTTTATTTTCTCTCCATCACGAGCTGGTAAAGTAACCTTAAAAACACAAATCATTTTTTTTTTTTTTTTTCTTTCATATATCTTTTCTTTCTTTGTTTCTTTTTTTACTTTTTTTCGTATTCGTTTTGTTCTTTTCTTTTATGTACCTTTCTTGTTTTTTCCTTGCTCTATCTTTCATTATTTTCTTTTTTCCTTTATTTTCCTTCTTTTCAGCATTGTCCTCCTGCACTATTACATGTTTTTCCTGTAAGCCTGATTGTTTGGTATTTAATTTCTTCCCCTCTCGCCTGCAAGGTATTAGTGCGTCATCATGAGTCCTGGCAGCAGTGAGCCCCGCTTTCCATCACAGCTAATACCTCCCAAGTTACACCGTCAACATCAAAACTTTCTTATTTTCCCGTCTGGTATTAAAAACTTACAATGGAGAGACTCACAGTAAAGTGTGTGTGTGTGTTTTTTTTTTTTTTCTGCAGTTTTCTTTATTTTTCTTAATTCTTTTTTTCTTTATTTTTGAGTTTTGTCTTTTTAATTAATGTCTATGTAACTGCCTGCTCCCTTGCCTGTCTGTCTGTCTGTCTGTCTGTCTGTTTGCCTGTGTGTTTTTTTGTTTGTTTTTTTGTCAGTCTTGCTTGTGTGTACGTTTGTCTGTCTGTAGAAATGTATATACGTATGTTTTTTTACTTTACTTTTTTTTTATTTCATAATTTCTTTCGTTTTCTCTTCCTTTCCCTCTCCTGTTTTCTTTTCGTCGTGGGTTCTTTTTCGTTTTCTTTCTTTTTTTCTTTCTTTTATTTTTTTTCCTTCTTTCGTTGTTTTATACTTATTTCTTCACCTCCCTCCCTCCCTCCCTCCTAAGGCTGCACACACACACACACACACACACACACACACACACGCACACACACACACACACACACACACACACACACACACACACACACACACACACATAAATAATAATATTAATAATAAATAAATAAATAAATAAATAGATAAAAAAAAAAAAGGACAACCGACTCACCTCCCCCGCCAACGAATCCCAACCTTTCATAATGACACCCAGAGCAAGATAAGCACAAGGCAATTGGAATGATGGAGGCGAACGTACGTCTGGATATTAGAACGTAAAGCTTTAGATTAACTTTGACTCATCCTCTCTCTCTCTCTCTCTCTCTCTCTCTCTCTCTCTCTCTCTCTCTCTCTCTCTCTCTCTCTCTCTCTCTCTCTCTCTCTCTCTCTCTCTCTCTCTCTCTCTCTCTCTCTCTCTCTCTCTCTCTCTCTCTCTCACTGATGTGCGTTAAGTGTCAGATGAAGTATGTATTATTTGTTGCTCCAGTGTAAGGCGTGTTGGAGTGTATTCTTACTCTTACTCTCGTGTTGTGTGTGTGTTTTTGATTGATGGAATAATGACTGGGTTTATTTGAATTGATGTGTGTGTGTGTGTGTGTTTAAAGGTAATAGGAAGTAATTTTCATCATCATTGCTGTCGTGTTCATTATGATTCTTTTTTTTAAATGTTTGTTGACATAATTTTTGGCATAATCCAAATCCATCATCTTCAGTCCCCATCAGTGTTGGCAACTACTTGGTGCTGTTCCATCCTCTCTTCTCGGTCTTTGCAAACCCTTGACATAAAGCAACTGTTTCATTCATATATTGATTTTTCTTCGATTAATGTTCATGAAATTCCCTGCTTTTTTCTTTTTTTCTTTTATGTCTGCAATCTGTCATGTTTCTGTACCTTCTTTTATTTATTTTATTTATTTTTTTCTTCTTTTCTCTTGCTCTGTCTTGAGGTGTGATTTTGTCATTGGATGCGCGGCGGAGACTTTGACAATTCGAATGACGTCAATTGACTTTTTTTATTATTATTATTATTATTATTATTATTATTATTGTGTTATGAATGTTGTTATATTTTACTTTGTGTTGGTAATTTTTTTTAAGATTTTTTTTTATTTCTTGTTATCATTATTTTTCCTTTATTTGTCGTCGTTTGTGTCTGTATTTCCTTTAATTTTCTTTCATAAGAACATAAGAACATAAGAAATAAGGGAAGCTGTAAGAAGCGACGAGGCTTACGCGTGGCAGTCCCTGTATGAAATATACCTACCTATTTCCATCTGTTATCCCCATCCATAAACTTGTCTAATCTTCTCTTAAAGCTCTCTAGTGTCCTAGCACTAACAACATGATTACTGAGTCCGTTCCACTCATCTACCACTCTATTTGAGGACCAATTTTTTCCTATCTCCTTCCTAAACCAAAATTTTTCAAGCTCTCTTTTCGTTATCTCTTGTTCTACCCTGGTTGCTGATCCTAAGAATTTTGCCTACATCCCCCTTGTTATAACCCTTATACCACTTAAAGACTTCTATCAGGTCCCCTCTTCACCTACGTCTCTCTAAAGAATGTAAATTTAACAGCAATCTCGCCTCATTTCAATTACTTTACTCGTGGTCGTGATTTTTTTCCTTCCCTTTATTTATTTTCCCTTCCAATGTTGTTTCTATTTGTATACATATCTATTTTGTTTTTGCTTTAATTTCTTCCATCCAGATATTAATTTTTATCGTTTTTCCCTCTTTTTTTTTATTGTTGTTGTCAGTGATATACACACTTTTTTCTGTATTTTCCACAATTTATATATATTTTTTTTCAAGTTGATATTTTCTCCTGCATTTTATTTATTTATTTATTTATTTTTGGGGAGGGTTCATGTTAATATTTTCAGTTGCAATTTTTCAGTTCCCTGTTCGCCTCGATTGGCTTCTATATATTTGTGACAATTTACTTTCCCATTTTTGGCTCGGAGTCCATCTTGCCTCGTCCAGGAAGCTTTAAGTACGAAATTTATACCACGAATAAGATTTCCAGACCCTCCTTCCTTCCTTCCTCTATTCCTTCATTATCCCTCCTCCAACTCTCTCTCTCTCTCTCTCTCTCTCTCTCTCTCTCTCTCTCTCTCTCTCTCTCTCTCTCTCTCTCTCTCTCTCTGTTGGATCAAGGGAGAGATAATTACAGGGCATAACGCGAGTTTCTGCAAATACTGAAAAAAAAAAAGTGAAAGAACGTGTAATTCTAAGTAGAAAATGTTCTATACACATATGCATTTTAAGAATTTGTTTACTCGTCAGTGGAGTTGAAAATGTACGGGACTCGCGGGTGTGCTCTGTGACATGACGGACACACGGTTGCATTGTCACAGCCTCGGAGGTGCCACTTGGTCAAATTACGAGTGGTTTAATCTTATTTCTTGCAGGCTGTGGAATATTATAGTATCTTATAACAAGACAAACGACATTAAAAAGCTTGTAATTTACCGATAAGCATTACACCACAACATTATTGCGGTCATTAAAAATACTTCTGTAAAATGCGACTCCGCACTATACGCAGACTCTCTCTCTCTCTCTCTCTCTCTCTCTCTCTCTCTCTCTCTCTCTCTCTCTCTCTTAGTAAAAATAACCTCTGCAGTGAAGTAATCAAAATAAGTAATAATAATAAATAATAAATAATAAATTCAGCAAGCTCAGCTAACCAGCAGGGAAGCAGGAACCAATGTTTATCCTCAATTTCCAGATGGATTTCTCTTACGATATAAATGAACACAGGAATAGGCCAATGCTCAGCAATGAAATACATCTAGATTTCTGGAAAGCCCCCGGCAAGGACCCTCATGCGAGACTCCTAAACAAACTACACTCAGCGTAAATACATCATTCATATGCCAGGATCAGGAAGTGGATGGGAAAAGACAATGGTCTGTACTGAATGGCTGATTCTGGCTGTAATTATATCATTTGTCGTGAACCTGAAGATTAACCCGTAGTGGTGAACGTCTGAGGTGTTCATCAGACCGTTTCAGAGACTACAGAGCTGATAAGTTTGTTACACATCCACGTTATTTATTTATTTTTTTTATTTATTTTTTTTCTGTATAAAGATGCAGAATACTCGCTAAACTTTTAGAAGAAGGAAAACACCTTCAGAAATCTTTATACCTTCTGCTATAGCCTGTTAAATAGAGTAAACAAAAGATGCTGAAACGTTCAAGAATCCACTCATTCAATGTATATAGAAATTAAGGATTGCAACTGATAGATTACTGCTTTACTGACTTAACGGAAGGAGAGAGGACCAGGCAGTGTGGTCAGTCGTGAAACATCTTTCTAAGTTTTCTCATTAATCCGGAAATTGAGAAATAACACTCGACCTTGATATGATAAATTAATACACTTAAAAAAAATAAAATAAATAAATAAAAAAAAGTACATCCAACACAGCAGCATGCACTCTGATCCCTGACAATGGCGGGCAGAGTAAAAAGGAGATTGGCCTCATCGTTACCAGTGACGCGAAATGGCCACATGATTGCGCATCTCGGAACCACAAAGGTGACGCGATGCTTGGGTTCACATGGATGAAATTTGAATCTTATACACGGCCAAACATTTTATCGCTACACAACCTGCAAGAGAGACTCCCCTCAACGCTCGGTGCTCCTGTGATGTCCAGTACTACGGAAAAGATTTGTGATATCTGGAGAGAACACAATTCCGTGCCACAAAACTAATCCCAACAACAAAACTCCATTAAAAGAACCAGAACTGCTCGCCGTGTATTCCCGAGAGGCTGCAGGACTGACTGTTTTGTGACGCCGCGCTTTTTGGCAAGTCTGGGCTCGGCGAAGCGGCGATCACTCCAACGTCTTTGAACTTTGGACTGTAATAATGACAAGAAACCAATACTTCATCAGCAAAGCGAAGACGTGGCTGCATCTTGTATCCCTTCATAATAACACTAAGGCACAAATGAAGCTGTTTTACGTATCTTTGTGCAGTAAAGGTGACAATGTCTGGAACCAATGTATGATCCACAAATACACTTGTTCTTGCCACAGGAAATTGTCATAAGTTATTTCCTTCAGATATTGTCTCTCTCTCTCTCTCTCTCTCTCTCTCTCTCCTCTCTCTCTCTCTCTCTCTCTCTCTCTCTCTCTCTCTCTCTCTCTCTCTCTCTCTCTCTCTCTCTCTCCCCTTGCCTCTCTTTGTCCTCCTCCTGCCCCTCGTTTTCGTCCTCGTGCTGTAGGTGGTCCCAGTCCTGTCATTCCATGTGTTCTCTCTCCGCCTCGTGCTGGTCTCTGTTACATATGTATTTCCTCCCGCGACCTTAAATCGCTCGTGTCTTCGAAGCTGAAGGTCTCATCGTAATGGACCTTTTAGCCAATTAGTGAGCCTCTTAGTCAGTCAGCAGTTAGTCAGCAGATTAGCGAGTTTGCTCCTTGACTAAGTAATGAATACTTAACGATCATGTTGGCTGTCATGCGTATACTATATGCTGTCAAATTGTTCTTTGTCGATTCACTTACAACTTTTATTCATAAAAAGTATATAAATTATAAAAAAAATATATTAAGTAAAGGTTTAGAAATATAGTCGAATTTCAGCAATAGGCAACAAGTAACAAGTAAACATTATTGAACTCTAATATTACAAATATATTTTAGTATTAAATCCATTTCCTTCCTTGTCACTCACACTTGTAGATTATTATTATTATTTATTTATTGTTTTTTTTTTTTTTTACCTTCACTTCTTGACCAATACGTTACCTCGGGTTGGGGAAGAGTTCTTATATATATATATATATATATATATATATATATATATATATATATATATATATATATATATATATATATATATATATATATATATATATATATATATATTTTTTTTTAGCTTCACTTCTGGACCAATACGTTACCTCGGGTTGGGGAAGAGTTCTTATATATTTTCGTAATCATATTAGAAGTTATTACATTCTTAGTGGGTCTGAGATGCAAGTCTATGCTGCAGACATTAAATCAGTCTCATATCTAGCAAATGCATTCTTAACAGCCTTTGCTTCTTGGCCGATACATGACCTTGTGTTAGGGAAGAGTTCTACTTGTATATTTTCGCAATCATGCTGGAAATCATTACATTGTTACCGAGTTTGAGATGCAAGTCTGTGCTGCGAACATTAAATTAATTTTCTATCTTGTCACTGTCACTTTTACATCAATTGTTATCCACATTCGCCTCTTGACTAACACATCACCTTCTGCTGGTGAAGATTTGTACTTACATTTTAACTTTAAAACAGTCTTCAACTTTGTCACTCACAGTCGTAAAGTCATTCCTGTCCACATTTCCCTTTTGACGAATACATAACCTCGTGTTGGGGAAGAATTTTACTTGTAAATTTTCAGTCATGTGAAAACTCGTTACAATTTTACTGAGTGTAAGCTACAAGTCTGTGCTGCTGGCTGGAGAATGTCGCTTCATTCAGCTATCCCTTCATTCTCGTCCCCTTCAATCCGGCAAGGCAGACCAGGGCTAGTTGGCACACTTTGTACATTCTCAGTGATGGAACAAAACTACAAAGAATTTTTGTTTGTTTATGCTTTTATTGAAAGACAGAAACATTCATCTTACTTTCCATGAAATAAAAAAAAAAGAAATTCTTTCTAAACCAAAGTTCTGCATTACTTAGAAAAAAAAATAATAATAAGTGCGCCAGCACTTATTATTATTTTTTAGTATAAAATTTTTTTATTAGATTTTTTTTTATTAGATTTTTGTTGCCCTTGGCCAGTGTCCTTCCTACATAAAAAAAAAAAAAATATGTACATCTTACCGTGTTGTTTTATATTTGACAGTGCCGCCGAAGTCCCGAGCGGCTTCGAGACAAGGAAGAGAAGCTACGCGACTCACTTTAGCCAGTCAGTCAGTGGTCAGTAGCGTCAGCTTTGTTGTGGTGTACGCGTGAGTCTTGTGTTTTCTTGAACACTTATTTGGGCTTTAGGTGAACCAAAACTCTCCCAAAGCCTGTCCACAGTGGTCAGCAGGTATGTTAACTTGGTAATGAGTGTATTTGGACATACACTGCTAGTGAAACTGGTGTGTCATGCCTCGCTTGGCTGGTAGGAAGCAAACGGTTGAAGAATCAGTTGCCAGACCATTAATAACTAACATTTTCTTAATTTTGCATATTTACTAGTTTTTGTATTTCATATGACTATCTAGGATGTAAGTGTTTCCAGTGCCATGAATCTAAAGGAATGGTGGTCGAAATGGGAGCTTGTAAGGCTGAGGGACACGAAAATAGGCTTGAGTGTTGGCGAGAGTGGGCGGTGCGCCTACTGTTTAGGCGTCTCTGCCCCTCACCAGTCACCGCGCATCCCGCCGCTGTCACAACATTCCCCGGTATATTACACTTGTTTCTGGAATGTTTACCGTAATGTCTGCAATCAGGAATCATCGTAAAAATTAACTATTGTTGTCTTTCTGACCACCAGCACATCCTCTGCCGTTCCACCTTCTACCACTCCGATGTTATCTTCCACTTCCTTGTCGCTGTTTGTTCCTCCATCACTTTCATAACCATCATCCACTGCCTTTCCCTGGTCACCACATCCTTCACCTCCACCACATCAACTCACTCCACTTCATCAACTCATTCACACGATGAATCATGTGTGGAGCCAAGAGTGAGAGAGCTGAGGTGAATCAACACTCTTTAGTAAAATCACTGCTCATCTCATTAAATTGAGAGTGACTTGTTGCCATGGGTTTATCTTTACCCCCACCAGCCCCACCCCAACCCAGCCTCCCTCCAGCCTTACCTCCCCTAGTCTCACCTCCCCAGCCCCATCTTTCCAGCTTCCTGTTCCTAGTTTCGCCTCCCCAGCCTCACCTTCTCAGCCTTCCCTAGCCTCACCTCCTCAGTCTAACCTCCACAACCCTGTCTTTCTAGCCTCGCCTCCTCTCTCCTGCTTACCATGCCACCCACCCCTCAGCTTCTCCACTCCCCAGCTTTAGTAGTAACGATCCCCGCAGGCCACGTAATTGCACGAGTCATTACCTTGTCTGTGTGTGTGTGTGTGTGTGTGTGTGTGTGTGTGTCCACGAGGAGGTAAGGAAGCAGCAGCAGAATTGGCCTTTAGGTATTTACATTGACTAATTTGGATAACGTGAATATCAAGCATCTCAGTTATGCTTGAGGTGGGATTAGGTTAGCGGATGTTAGCTGGTTGTCTGTCTGTCTGTTTGTCTACCTGTTCATTAGTCTTTGTGCCGATACATCAATGTATTTTTTTTCTATTTACCTCAGTTTTGTTCTGTATCTATCTGTGTTTTTCTTTCTCTGCATCTATCTATGTATCTATCTATCTATCTATATGCATCTGCTGGTCTAATTTCATCAATCTTTATATGTCTGTTATCTACCTATATAACTTCTCATTGCTCTCTCTCTCTCTCTCTCTCTCTCTCTCTCTCTCTCTCTCTCTCTCTCTCTCTCTCTCTCTCTCTGGTAGGCTCTGTGGTACGTCGTTCGTGTTGCAGTCTGAAGGTTACGAGTTCGATCATGGAAACCTTTTTCGTCACCTTCACGTGGATGTTGCGGCGTCATAACTCACTTAGAATCATTGATGCAGTGAGGCGTTGGTCACTGCACCGCGGGGGCGCTTCGATCATGAATACTATCGTGGGGGAAAATTGGTAACTTCCAGTAAAGTGTCCACCTAGTGTTAAGAAAGTGAGAGGAAGAAATGTTTGCCAACGCCCTTCATAAGGAGACGAAACGAACTGGAATAGACTAGAGAACCTCATGAGAATAAAACCTTTTGCTTCACATTTGGATTAAATTGTTGGACTTGCCTATAGACTCCCACACTCTGGCGTCTTGTGAGTTTTTTTTTTTTTCTTTTCACGAAGTTTCACTGCATGAATACAAAAATTCAACCTCTTCCCTCCCACTCACAGTCTTCAAGGAACATTGTAGTTTTTGCTGTCCTCGTCACGAGCTCTTAAATGATAATACTAATAAAAAAGAACAATAATATATATATATATATATATATATATATATATATATATATATATATATATATATATATATATATATATATATATATATATATATATATATATATATATATATATATATATATATATAGTAACTATGACTCCTGGAGGTCCCGGGATGGTGTCATGCCGTGACTCCCCGAGTGACGTGAAAACCCTCCTTGAGACTTAGTTACTGGGGAAGCCTGCCTCCTAGTGGCGCCCGCTGGAAACGTAGGAACAAGCCTGAAGGATTGGGCCTACGGCTAAAGTGCTTCCCCGAGAGATGAATGTGAGGCGGGGAGTTGGACAAAATATTCCATCCTCCCTTCTCAATGAACGTTCATAGAGTAATGGAGTTGCGCCAGGCTTCGGAGCCCAGAACAGCTTCACTGATCCGGAGTCCTTCTGCTCCTTCGAGTTCTCTATCTCGTTGGGGTGTGGGCCGTCAGGGTGATTTGCCGAGTCGGTGGGTCAAACCCACTTACCCTCGACAGCGGTAGTCACTCTGGCGTTTCCGGGATGACGGCCCGCTGGTGGGGGGGTAGCGCTCTTCCTGCCTTCAAATACCAGCGGGTTCATAGGCTTTGATAATGGGGTACACGGTGCGGATGCGGTACCAGTGCCCCCCGGGTCCGAGGGGCGGGCATAGAGCCTCTGTGTCCGTCCCTCGGATCAAGGGCGTCCTAGCAGAGCTCGCAGTCTGCAAATTGGTGTTTCGTGCTGCGGCGGGTCTAGTAAAGCAGATAGCCAACCGCCTGGCTGAGGGTGGCGTCCTCAGAACCGGAATCCTGTCGGGGGCGACTTCGGCAGGTAGGTTTCGCATCACCTGTGCCGTTGAAGACGGTAGGTGTGAGTAGTGCTGGCTTTAGCCCGCTACCCTGTCGTCCCCTCCAAAGGGGTTGTCCTGGCCGCCTGCTATCGGCTGCTTGGTCACCAAGCGCGGGTAAACGGCGGTCGAACAAAGCATGACTCGATCAAGATTTTTGTTGCCCTTGGCCAGTGTCCTCCCTACATAAAAAAAAAAAAAAAATATATATATATATATATATATATATATATATATATATATATATATATATATATATATATATATATATATATATATATATATATATATATATATATATATATATATATATTAGTCAAAACCCGGAATCAGTCAAAACTAGTTTTAACTAGGTATTTTCAATGTGTTGGTGAACAACTAGTATTACCTAGGCAAAACTAGTTATACCTTAATGTGTTTGATATAACTAGAAATATCAAAGTTTAACTAGTTAAATCTAGTTTTATCTGATCGTGTAAGTTAAAACTAGATTCAACAACGGTACTGAATGTCAAAAGTAGGTGAGGGATATGACCACTCGTTTGAGTACCATTGCTCATTTGAGTACCATTTTTGGGGAACTCAAACATAATTTGTTTGTTTGTAGTTCATTTTAGTACCTTTTCAGGTGGCTGAAACGTTTATTGGTCTATTAACTTATGTAGAAATATATTTCCCACACTAAGTGTAGTAACAAATGTTTAATCGGACATGCAATGATAAACATGCTTTTATTTCTATCAAAATTATATAACGGTACCTTTGATAACATATAGGAAAAAAAAATCTCTGCCAAATTGTCACAATTTATTTTTAACGAAATGTATTAAAATTCATTAAAACAATTATCAGTTTATAATTCCAACTTAAAATAAAACACAATAATAATGAAACGCATCTCATACTCTTCAATAAAACAAACTGTGTCAGACCCAAGACAAAGCGCTAGTAATTGAAGTTACAAAGATATTCATTATTTGTTTTTACATGACATACTATTGTGACACTTTGAATTACAAAGGACTTTATTTTTTTTTACATTTGCAAATGTTGGTTGCACAATGTTTTGTACAATGACATCTAAAGAATCCTTGGCCTGTTCCCACACTTGAACTAGTTGCTGCACTTCTTAAAGATATTTCTTTGTCGGTAGGTATATCTTTCACATCTAGGAATAACTGTTTACACACATCAAATTCAGACCGACTATACAGTTTCTTAAGAATGCCGTCTCTAGTACCTAACTTATACAATTCATCCTCACTTCTGTTTAAAACAACTGCAATGATATTCCGCAAATCTCCTTTTCCCTTGTCAACATCTGGAATTGGTACAGTGACATTTTGTCCCACACTTGCTGGAGGGTGAGACGCATCAGATACTGTCTTCATTCTTTTTGCCTACTTTTTCAAACTAGTACTAGCTACTTGCCTATCATGTGATATTTGTGCTTCAGAATTACAGTTTAAACATATAACATTAGATCCAAAGCCATCCTTGCCGCTCTCAACGTTTATTCCACAAGATTCGTGAATATGTGAGCCACACTTCGAGCAGTAGTGACCTTCACTTATTTCCATTTCACACACAAAACACGAAAACACTTCACTTCTATTACTAGATCGTGAATTTATGCCATCTTGATTTGTCATCTGCAAAGCAACATTAGATTCCCCAACAGTGTCCTTGTTTATATGTGCAATTATCTTCTCCAAATTTTCTTCATTATTTACAACTTTAATCAATTCTCGTGGAATGCATGTTGTTGCCAGGCCAACCCTTGGTTCTACACCAAACATTGCTTTGTATGGGCTTCGATTTATACCAGAATGATGGGCTCTGTTCTTCATAAATTTTACAAAGCGTAATCCTTCGGACCACCTTGCTGTATCCTTGTCTTTCATCCATCCACTTAACATATTTTCAATATCTTGATTTGCCCGTTCCACAGACCCTTGACTTTGACTATGTCTTGGTTTTCAATGCACAATTTTCAACTCAGGCCACAAAGAAGCTAAGGACGTTATAACACTATTTACAAATTCTCTTCCGTTATCACTCTGTAAAATACAGGGTTAAAAAAATATCAACAAGGTGATAAGCAACTTCTTCAGCACGTTTACATTGCAATGCACGTAGTATCACAAATTTAGTTAAATGATCTTGATAAACCATTATGAATTTATATTTTCCATCTGCTTGTGTCTGCATATCAATTAAGTCCACTTGACACCGACTATTTAGC